>NC_066553.1:507955-510455 GCF_024679095.1 Eriocheir sinensis
CGCCCCGACAGGTGTCACGAGGGCGCATTGTTACCCACACCTGTGCCTTGATTACTCCGCTGGCCTTATATACAGGTGAAGACACACAAACACGCACGCACAAACGCACCAGCCACGCCAAGAACCACACCTGCCGAGATACAGTTCAGTGCAGGTAAGCTAAGGTACGCAAGGAAGGTTAAGAACATAAGAACATAAAAACATAAGGAGTTTGCAAGAGGTCGGTAGGTTCTGTACAAGGCTCCACCTAACCTTAGCGGGCAGGACACGGGCACATTACTACAAGAGATTGGCAGGGAGAGCAGGAGTAAACACGTCTGCCTAATGGGGGACTTTATTAATTATAGGAATATAGACTGAAAAGGCCTAGTAGGTGACCTAGAAGCCGAGGATTTTCTTAGAGTTATACAAGGCAATTTTCTTAAGAAGGAAGCTACTGAGCCTACCCCACACCCACACACACACACACACACACACACACACTCTCTCTCTCCCCCCCCCCCTCCCCCCTCCCACACACCCAAGAACAAGAGCCAACAGAAACAGCTTACTTAGTTCGCTCCCTCCCTCCCTTCCCCCTCCCTCGCCTTCTCAGCCCGGCGAGGAGACTTCTAACCCAATGAGCCGTGTTCCGAAGTTGGCCAAGCAGCGCTAATGAAACTGTGTTCACTTAATGCATAGCGAGGCAAATGTTCTAATTCCCTGGCGGCGGTAATTGACGCAGCAAGAAGGCGAGAGAAGGGAGGCAAGGGGAGAGAGAGAGAGGGAGAGAGAGATAGGGAGGTGGTGTTTGGAAAGGAGAAAGAAGAGGAAGGGGAATAGAAAGGGGGGAGGGGGAGGATGAGATTGAAGAAAGGGGAAGTAGAGGAGAGGGAGAGATAGAGAGGTGGAGTTTGGAACGGAGAAAGAAGAGGAAGGGGAATAGAAAGGGGGGGGGGGGGATGAGACTGAAGGAAGGAAAGTAGAAGAGAGGGAGAGAGGACAGATAAGATTAGAAGGAGGAAAGGGAGAGAGAGGTAGAATTTGGAAAGGAGAAAGAAAGTGAAGAGGAAAAGTGGGAAAGGAGGGGGGAAAGATAAAACTGGCAGGGAGAACAAGGGAAAGGAGAGAGGGAAGGAGAGAAGGAGGGAGGGAGAGAATAAACATCAATCCCGGCAGGTAATTCACAGTCCGCCACAGAGGTGCTCAGGTACGCCCCTTCCCATCAGGTGTGGCAAGCATGAGACTCACACCGGTTCTGATGATGGCAGCGGTGGTGGTGGCGGTGCTGACGGTGGCGGCCGCGGACCAGGTAAGCTAAACACTGACCCAACATGACCCAACCAAACCAAACGAAAACCATCTTATGACCTGAACTTATATAATGTTATGTGTTAGTTCACTTCCCCTCTATATTTCTTTAAAGGGAGCGAAAGAGGAATTACAGGAAGAGAGCGCATCCCACAAACCCTCTGAAGAAGCAAACGAAGAAGGGAATGGACGAGAGATGGAAGAGGAGGAGGATAGAAAGAGAGGCATAGGAAGAAGGGTGAAAAGGGAGGATGATAAAGAGGAAAACAAAGACGAGAAAAAGGCGATAGAAGGAAGGGAGACAAACAGAAAGAAAGAAGAGAGGAGAGCAGGGGCGGATAAATCAAGGAATACCCAAAAAGACCAGAAACGGGTGACAGAGAAAGATAAAAACATTGATATAGAATACGAAAACATGCAAAAAGAAAGAGGAAGGATGGTGAAGGCCGCAAGGGAAGAAACGGAGAGGAAGAGAAGGAGGGGGAGAAAAGACGATAATACACCCAAAACAGGAGAGGAGGGAGACGAAGGAGAGGGATCGATGCAGAAGAGGAGGAGGAGGAGGAAGAAGGAACCAAAGAAGACGAGGAAGGGATCACTTTCAGACGATACAGGAGACGACGAAGAAGGGAATGAAAAGAGAAAGAGAAGAAGGAAGAAAGGGGAGAATGGAGGGAATGGGAGAAGAGTCAAAACCACGCGAAAGGAAGAGACGAAGAAGGATAACGGGAAGAACAAGGATAAGAACAAGACCAAGAATAAAGAGAATGAGAACAAGAACGAAGGGGAGATAGAAGAGAGGCCGATGGATGAGACGAGGATACGAATACCTGTGAATGCCTATCGACAAGCTCTGAACGGACGTAAGTACTCTCTCTCTCTCTCTCTCTCTCTCTCTCTCTCTCTCTCTCTCTCTCTCTCTGACCCTTGACCCTTGCCTGATACTCCTCCTCTCCCTGACCCCTGATCCATAACCTACCCTAAGCCTCCCTCTTGACCTCAGCCAGAAAGAACTACCCCGTGACCCATTCCATACTCTCCTGACCCTTGCCTGTGACCCGAACCTGAGCCCTGACCGTTACCCGTCCCTCCCTCAGAGATGCTTGACGTGTGCGGCGCCTCGGTGACCCTGACATACGGGGAGAGCGTCGCCCTCTTCTCTAGCAACACGGGGGAGAAGATGAACTGCAAGGCCTCAGTGACGGTAGGT
>NC_066553.1:512955-605455 GCF_024679095.1 Eriocheir sinensis
AGGAGCACCTGTGGCCGCTCGCATCGCCCCCTCCCGACCCCCTACGCATTTACCTCAACTAATCCGAGTCACGGGAGAGCATGACACTCTTCTCCTCCCCTCTCATCCCCCTATACTGTCCCCTACCCTCCCATACATAGGCATAGACACCCTCGGACCCTTCTCTCTACTCCCCCGTCTCTTTCCCTCTCATACGTGTAAAGCCCCATCTTCCCCCTTTCCTTCCCTTCCCATAAGTGTAAAGACTCACTCCTGCATCCTCCTTCCTCTCCCAAACGTAAGACCTTAAGAACAGAAGGAGTCTGCAATAGGTTGGGTGACCCTTCAAGAACAAGTTAGCTTCATGGGCAGAGCAGACAGGTGGTGTAAGGTCAACGCGAGCTGCTGTATGTAGGTCAACTAGCCTCGTACAACTTCCTCATGTCCACACGTAACGAAAAGATACGAAAAAAAAAAAATTGTCAGCGGCGTTTCTTTCCCGTCGTGATTAGGTTCCGTTCAGTGCGCGAGGCGGCGGCGGCAATCGAGTGCTTCCGCTTGCCGTGTGGAAAGGTGATTTAATTCCACGTAAAAGTAAAGCCCAAGCCGCGGCAGGTGAGGCAGCGAACAGGTGTGACGCGGCGTGTAAAAGCGAGCCGATGTTCATTTTTTTATCCCTCGCCGCTGTGTGTTTATTTTTTCCCCGCCGCTGTGTTCCCCGAAGCAGCCGCGGCAATTTGTTAATTAGACTCTCCATCCACGGTGACGTCAGCCGCTCGACCAGGTTATAAAAAAAGTTATTTTCATAATACCTGAAAAATGCACAACAGCGGCGGAGCGGCGGCGGCGGAATGAAAAAAAAGAGTTCGTGAAAAAAAAAAAAAGAGTCGGTTAGCTGTATTTTTCACCGTGAATTTAAGCATTATTTACGTGTTCAATACAGGCAACACAGGCAACAGGCGGCTCCCCCCCCTCCCCCTCCCTCCCCTTACCCCTCCTCCCCCTCCCTCCCCTTACTCCTTCCCCTCCTCACCCCTCCTCTTTTAATTTATTTTCCTCATTTTTTTTAGTTTTCTCAATTTTCACATATATCTTACTTCCCTCCTCTCCTCCTCTTCCTTTTCCTCTTCTTTTTTTCCTTTTTATCCTCCTCCTCCTCCTCCTTCACTTTTCTTTTTCTTCTTCCTTTTCTTCTTCCTCCCCCACTACCTCCTCCTCCTTTTCCTCCCCCCGCTCCCCCCTCACCCTTCTCATCCTTTTACGCTTTCCGTCTATAGTCTTTTCTTCCTCCGGTTCCCAACACGTACTTTCCTCCTCCTTCTCCCTTTCCCTCTCTCCTACTCTCCATTTTCATCTTTCCTTCCGTCTTTTTCCTCCTTTTCCTTAACGCGTCCTTCTTTCCCCTTGTCTTAACAGATCATCCCTCTCTCCCTTCCCCCTTTCTCTCCTTCCCCCTTCTCTCCATTTTAAGCTTTCTTCCTCTCTTCCTTCCTTCATTTCCTCAACACGTTCTTCTTTCCTCTTGCCTCAACAGACCCGCCCACCACCACCACCACCACAGCAATCATAGCAACGGGCGCATCAGGAACAACAGGAGGCGGCCCTTCTTCTACGACTCCAGCGCCCATTGATTCTTCAGTCTCACCTATTACAGCAACGATACCCACCGCCGCCACCACGGCTGATCCAAGTTGTTCCCGGCCGTTCTGTGGTGCGTTCAGTGAGATGTTGCTTCTTCTCTATATATCTTATCATGTTTTAAGTCTTCTGTGTCTTGTGATGTGTTGGTTAGGTGTGTGAGGCTCGTATCCTGTTCTTAGACGTTTTCGGATCTCACAACTATGGCTATTTCCTATGGCCATAAGGATTCTCTCATTCTTTTCTTCTATATCTTATTATCGTGTTTTAAGTCTTATGTGTCTTGTGATGTGTTAGTTAAGAGTTTGAGGCTCGTATGTTATTCTTGGACGCTTTCGAATCTCACAACTATGGCTATTTCCTAAGGCCACAAGGATTCTCTTATTCTTTTCTTCTAAATCTTATTATCGTGTTTTGAGTCTTTTGTGTCTTGTGATGTGTTAGTTAAGAGTATGAGGCTCGTATGTTATTCTTGGACGCTTTCGGCTCTCACAACTCTAACTATTTCCGAAGGCCACAAAAGGGATTAGTTGGGTTTTCAAGAGCTTTTTTTTACGTTTATGGTGCAGAAGTCTTTCAAAACTATCAATACTAACTACAACTATTTCCCAAGGCTTCCTCTATTTCCCAAGCCTCCCCTCCTCCTCTTCCTACTCTTCCTTTTCCTCCTCTTCTCCCTCCTCCTCCTCCTTTCTCGTTGTACCTCCTCTCTCTCCCTCCCTCCTGTTTTTTTTTCACGTTTATGGTGCAGAAGTCTTTCAAAACTATCAATACTAACTACAACTATTTCCTAAGGCTTCCTCTATTTCCCAAGCCTCCCCTCCTCCTCTTCCTACTCTTCCTTTTCCTCCTCTTCTCCCTCCTCCTCCTCCTTTCTCGTCGCCTCTCCTCTCTCTCTCCCTCCCTCCTGTTTTATTTTTCACGTTCATGTTGCAGAAGTCTTTTAAAACTATAAGTACTTACTACAACTATTTCCCAAGGCTTCCTCTATTCCCCAAGCCTCCCCTCCTCCTCTTCCTACTCTTCCTTTTCCTCCTCTTCTCCCTCCTCCTCCTCCTTTCTCGTTGTACCTCCTCTCTCTCTCTCCCTCCCTCCTGTTTTATTTTTCACGTTCATGTTGCAGAAGTCTTTTAAAACTATAAGTACTTACAACAACTATTTCCCAAGGCTTCCTCTATTTCCCAAGCCTCCCCTCCTCCTCTTCCTACTCTTCCTTTTCCTCCTCTTCTCCCCCCTCCTCCTCCTTTCTCGTCGCCTCTCCTCTCTCCCCCTCCCTCCTGTTTTTTTTTGTTTCACGTTCATGTTGCAGAAGTCTTTTAAAACTATAAGTACTTACTACAACTATTTCCCAAGGCTTCCTCTATTCCCCAAGCCTCCCCTCCTCCTCTTCCTACTCTTCTCCCTCCTCCTCCTCCTTTCTCGTCGCCTCTCCTCTCTCTCTCTCCCTCCCTCCTGTTTTTTCTCCCTCCTCCTCCTTTCTCGTCGCCTCTCCTCTCTCCCTCTCCCTCCTGTTTTATTTTTCACGTTCATGTTGCAGAAGTCTTGTTAAACTATCACTACTAACTAAACTACCCACCCACGGAAATGCTCACACAGCCTCTGCCGGAGCCTTGTCAAACTATCGTCTCTTACACTTTTCCTGTTGCATTTTCATCTATATTCCTTTTAAATGTCTTCCATTTTTCTTGTTGCAGCATTTTTATCTTTTTTTCCTTCTTGCTTTCTTTAATTTTTATATTCTTATCTCTTATTAACTTCAATTTCTCGCCTCCTCCCCGTCCCTCTCCCATGCCCCCCTCTACGGACCTTCCACACCTCACACTCCCCCCTCAACCCCCTACCCCCCCCCCCACACAGAACTTTGCGGCACGGCGCCCATCTCGGTCGCCTCCAACAAGGTCGTGAACGGGGAGGATGCGGAGGCTGCAGAATACCCGTACCAGGTGAGCATCGACAAGTACTGCGGGGGCTCACTCATCAAGGAACGCTGGGTGCTGACGGCGGCCCACTGCGTCACGGGGGGGTGAGTATAGCAACCATTCACCAAGGTCTGATCACGCTCTGGATTCGGGTTTGCCAGTCACTGCTGAATGACACCAACTGAGCATCTAATTTGATCATAGCATCTTCTAAACAGTATATAACAAACCCAGGGTATATACGCGGCCTTTCTTCTTATTTTCCATCTACTGCGTCATGGGGAAGGTAAGGAAGGGGTTCTCCATGGTCTGATCACGCTTTGGGTACGTGATTGCTGGCTAGTGCGGAAAAACGATAACAGAACAGCTTCCTTTCTCTAACCTCCTAATCAGTATATAGCAAACTCCCTTTCTTCTTCTCTTTCATCTACTGCGTCACGGAGAAGGGTGGGGGGCAAGTAAGGCATTGGCTAATCACGCTCCATCCCTATACTTTTCCCTCTGCAACGTCTTTCACTATCCTCTTGGTCATCCCACCCTCATTCCTTGCTGCTGTTACCTTGCTTTAAGGGGCTGTTACACTGGGCAAATTTTTCGTGGATCTTCAGTCAAACCACGATTTCCGCTGGCGTGGTTCTCATTTGTTTCTTGTTATTGCTGCTGATGATGATGATGGTGAGTAATACCGTCGTCCTTCAGTGACATCTACCGTAGCTTTGGAAGATTGTGGACACGTCAGAATACCGCGGAAATATGAGAACCACGCCAGCGGAAATCGTGGTTTGACTGAAGATCCACGGAAAATTTGCCCAGTGTAATAGGTTGGTATTGTCAAATCCTCCCATCCCTCACACCAACTCTTTCCAAAGGCCTAAAAGGAGGTTAATCGAGTTCTAATGAGTGTCCTTTTAAGTTGACGGTACAGAAGGCGGCTCAGACTACCACCAGGGTCATAAAAGTACCCCTGGAAATGCCCCAGACTCCCACGAAAGACTAGTAAATTACGTGTTCTTGGGCGAAAAAATGTTTAAAAATATGGCCCAAAGCCCTTTCACTCTTGCCCCGCCGTTTCCCCGCACAGCCTCGTCCCGTCCAAGATCTACCTCGGCATGCTCAACATAGTCACTGAGGACGCCACGGTTATACTCTCGCCCAAGAACATCATTGCCCACGAGAACTTCAACCCAAGGACCTATGTGAGTGTATTGTTGATATGTTGCCGGTGGTGGTCGTGGTGGTGGTGGTGGTGGGTATGATGGATTTGATAGTAGTGGTATTTTTTTTTATAGTAGTAGTAGTAGTAGTAGTAGTAGTAGTAGCGGTATTATTATTATCATTATTATTATTATTATTATTATTATTATTATTATTATTATTATTATTATTATTATTATTACCACCACCATCACTCAAACAACCACCTCCATCTTCTCTTCCACCACCTCTTCCTTCTCCTTCTCTTCCTTCTCTTCCTCCTCCGCCTTCTCTACTTCCATCACCTCCCTTCACCTCCTCCTCCTCCTCCTCCTCTTCCCCCCGCCAGGAAAACGACGTGGCGGTCATCGAGCTGGAGGAGGCCGTCACCTTCACGGACAAGGTCAGCCCAGTGTGCATCGCCCAGGACGGGGACATTCCCTTCGGCGGCAAGGCGGTGGCCACGGGCTGGGGCGACCTCATGTTCGGTGAGTGCCGGGGCGGGGCGACGAGTGGCGGGTGTCGCGACGCTGAAACGTTGTCATCACCCTTTGTCCCTTTCTCCTCCTCTTGTTACTTTGTGAGCCTTATTTGTTGAGCTGGTTGTATCTATTCAAGACTCTACTGGGGTTTCCAGCTCCATTTCTCCAGTCGTTTTGAGGCTTTCTGGGTGACACAGTTCATCTGCTGACGCTTCATGTGGTGAGGAAGTCGAGGTCACCAAAATCTTCACACACCTTGGTTGCGTGCGTAGTTCATGAGCATGGTGAGTCTCATCAGGAAGCTCTCGACGGATTGGCCTGACCCGCGGTGTTATGGCCTCGCTCAATACGAGTATATGACGTTGTCGAGATCTATGTAGGCGGACAAAGATCTTTAAGTCGCTTGTGCTTGTTCTTTAAGTCTTACTGTATGGATGTGAGACGCGGGCACTGAACAATGACTTGGAGAAGCGTGTCCATGCCTTGGGTGCTAATTGCCTTCGCAGGATCACGGGGTATTACTGGACTGTCAAGCCTCCCTGTTATCCTTCCCATCACCCCTAAACCTTCCTCCCTAGCTCCCCACCTCCACCTCCACTCCTCACCTTCCCTCCCCCCTTCCCCAGGTGCCGGAAACTACCCCGCCATCCTGCAGGAGGTGAGCCTGGACGTGATCAGCGACTCGGAGTGTGCCCCCTTCGGCGACCCAGCCTTGTTCATCTGTGCCCTCACGCCCACCAAAGATACATGCCAGGTGTGTGTGTGTGTGTGTGTGTGTGTGTGTGTGTGTGTGTGTGTGTGTGTGTGTGTGTGTGTGTGTGTGTGTGTGTGTGTGTGTGTGTGTGTGTGTGTGTGTGTGTGTGCTGCCCTTGAGCTGCTTCCGTTACTGCAAAACGAAAATGATTTGATAAGCGGCTCTCTCGACATGACTCAAAGCATATCGTCACCTTCATAAACAAACCGCCTAAGCCATTATTTTCTACTTTACAGGAAATCAGAAAAGAACTGTCATTCTCTCATTTGGCTTAAGATTTAGGCAGAAGTGAAAAGGCCAATTCTAGAACACTCAAGCCTTGAATGACGAAGGCAACTATACATACAATACCATACATTTTGAGTAGCGGGCTTTTTTTATATATTTTTCTTTACGCCCTTGAACTATCTCCTTAGCTGTAAAAAAAAAAAAAAATACAAGAATGGGCGTCACTTGTTGAAAAATTGATGTAGACAAAAACCTGGAAATCTCTGGAAAATGACTTAGGCGATTATTTTATGAGGGTGACGAGTATGTTGTATAGAGCTTAGTTTTTACAATGCCAAGTATCAATCAATGTGTGGCTGCCTCACGCATTTCCTCATAGGGAAAGTAAACACGTATATAACAGCAGCCGGTTCAGTAAATATTCCTCCCTCACCGTAAGTAAACACGTACCAGCTGGGGATTCAGTATAATATTCCTCCCTCACCGTAAGTAAACACGTAACAGCTGGGGATTCAGTATAATATTCCTCCCTCACCGTAAGTAAACACGTAACAGCAGGGGGCTCAGTATAATATTCCTCCCTCACCGTAAGTAAACACGTAACAGCAGGAGATTCAGTATAATATTCCTCCCTCACCGTAAGTAAACACGTAACAGCTGGGGATTCAGTATAATATTCCTCCCTCACCGTAAGTAAACACGTAACAGCAGGGGGTTCAGTATAATATTCCTTCCTCACCGTAAGTAAACACGTACCAGCAGGGGGTTCAGTATAATATTCCTCCCTCACCGTAAGCCTTGGAACGTACGGTTGATGGATGGGTCCCCGCGAGCCACGGTCGCTCACGTCACCTTGATGGACACGCCCCGCCCCCTCCACCGGCAACCCTTATTTAAAAGACCATTCTCCTCGCGCACGCCCATTAATCCAGGCCAGGGCACAGTGGAAGGGGCGGGGCTCACTGGTCACGACGCCCGGGAAAAGCGCGCTGGAGGGCAGGATTCACGCGCGACGAGACTGGACTGACGTGATTTTAGACTGACTGACTGATGACTGATTGATCTATTGGGAAATCTAATCATGGTGGTGTGACTTAATTAAGGGTTAGACTGCAATTTACAGACTCCTTTCTTATCCTGACCCTGAGATGATGAGGAGCGTGCATTGTTTCCTGCAGGGTGACAGCGGCGGCCCTCTCGTGGCGAAGGTGTGCGGCGATAGGTGGGCGGTGGTGGGCATCGTGAGCTACGGGGTAGGCTGCGCCACGCCGGGCTTCCCAGGAGTGTACACGCGTGTCCCCGCCTACGCCCAATGGATCGCTGATAAGACTGGCTCGGACACCTGCACCTAAGCCCTCAACACACAAGCCCGGACTTTTAAACGTATCGGAGCCCCGGTTCGCCTGTTTGAAAGACCTCTCGTAGAAATAGCAGGGATTTTCATGGACTGTTTTGTGATCCTATTGATAGTGTTACACGACTTCTTCATCATGTAGGACGAAATCACCCATCAAAGCCCAGTTAGTCTTCTCTGTGGCCTTGAGAAATACCCATAATGGAAGCCCTAGACACCTGTTTGAAAAGGCTACCGTAGAAGTTGGTATCATTTTCACGGAGTGTTTTGTGATCCTGGCGATAGATTTACACGACTTCTCCATCATGAACGAGAAAATCACCGCCCATGAAAACCTGGTTAGTCTTCTCTGCGGCCTTGGAAAATAGTCGTAATGGAAGCCTGATACGTTTAAGAATAGGGACCATATATAGGCTCACATTCCCAGACCTATTGAGCTTACACACGCGTTTGGTACTAAGGCTTTCCTAGAGGTTGTGTTGATTTCCATGGGTAGTTTTATGAGCCTAGTGATTAGTTTGACAAGGCTCCTGCACCTCTCCACCCGAAATTGACCTCTCTTTTGGCTACTCTTTACATTTTATTTTTCTGGGAGCGGCGAGTAGCGGGCTTTTTTTGTACTCTTTTTGTTGCCCTTTGATGTAAAAAAAAGACTACGAAAACCCCCCACTAATGTAACCCAACTAACCTCCATTGTGGGCTTTGGAATTACTTTTTGTGAGAGCCGAAAGCGTCTGAGGATAAGAATCATAGTATTAATTTTTCTTTAGGAGTCCTGTACTTGAAGAATAAGAATCATAATATTACTTTTTCTTTAGGAGTCCTATACTTGAAGGATAAGAATCATAGTATTACATTTTCTTTAGGAGTCCTGTACTTGAAGGATAAGAATCATAGTATTACATTTTCTTTAGGAGTCCTGTACTTGAAGAATAAGAATCATATATATTAATTTTTCTTTAGGAGTCCTGTACTTGAAGGATAAGAATCATATATATTAATTTTTCTTTAGGAGTCCTGTACTTGAAGAATAAGAATCATATATATTAATTTTTCTTTAGGAGTCCTGTACTTGAAGAATAAGGAGCATAGTATTAATATTTCTTTTGGAGTCCTGTACTTGAACCCATATGTACCGTTAAGATTCCTGCACTATTTTTTCTTTTAACATAATTACACTTTTCGTTTTCACCAGCAAGAAATCCACAACGCACCGGTAATTGCCCCTTTTAACATTCCCCTTCTATTCGTGTTTCTCTCTTTTGCTACAATGTTTTCTTATTCCATCTATTTCAATCTCTTCTTTTTCCTTGTTGTTCCATATTTTCTGCCTTTTCTCATCTTTTCCCTTTCTCTTTCTTCTTTAAAATGTCTAAGTTCACCTGGCCGCTTGAACACGAGGAGTTTCAAGTGTAACTTTTCTTCATATCAGATTTCTTTCCAATGTTATTTACTGTATTTCGACCACCGTTGCAGGTTGTCGTACTCAAGAGCAGAGTCTTTACCGGTTTCTGACGCCTAACTATTGCCAAGAAACATCAGGAATTAACTATTTTAACGATAATTTGAAGTGAATCTCCTTATTGGGGTCCACGAGACAGTCGGTAAATATAAGAGGCTGAGTAAGACAATCTGGCAACTTTGATTTCGACTTCTTTCAAATGTATCCTGTAACATGTATTTTTCCTTTAGATAACTTCACATACAATTAACTTCTGCAGACTCTCTCTCTCTCTCTCTCTCTCTCTCTCTCTCTCTCTCTCTCTCTCTCTCTCTCTCTCTCTCTCTCTCTCTCTCTCTCTCTCTCTCTCTCTCTCTCTCTCTCTCTCTCTCCTCTTCCTGGTCCTACTCTCTTTACTTTCAATCCTTAACGCTCGCTCCGTTTCCCTTCCCTCTTCCTTTCTCTCTCTCTCCCACTCCTCGACTTGGTTCCCCCCTCCTTACTTTCAATCCTCAACTCAAACGCCCTTTCCCGTTCCTCCCTTCCTCCTTTAAGCTCCCCCTCTCTTTACTTTCAATCCTCCACACACACACACACACACACACACACACACACACACACACACACACTCTTCCCCTTCCCCTTCCCCTCCCTTCCACACACTCCATTACTCGCATCACATTACCGGGAAAACTGCGGCACTAAAACTTGCTATTAAAAAATGACAGCGTTCTCTTTGTGTTCATTTTTCCCCCTCGAGCAAAGAAAGGGACGCTGGGCCTTCACCCGCTGCGCCGAATTTTTAGCGTTAAGCAGAATTTATGTTTAACTGAGATAGCGTACTTGATTTTATGGTACGTTGAGAGGGGGAGGAGAGGGAAAGCGAGAGCGAGAGCGAGAGCGAGAGAGAGAGAGAGAGAGAGAGAGAGAGAGAGAATTGGCTACTGGAGTCACTAGGAATTAAACTGAAGGAAAATTTAATGTCGTGTGTGTGTGTGTGTGTGTGTGTGTGTGTGTGTGTGTGTGTGTGTGTGTGTGTGTGTGTGTGTATAATTAGATTCAGATTCCATTTTTTTTTCCCGCGCCTCAACACAAAGTTTGCATTGGCGTTCATTAATTCATTCGCTCGCAGAAACAAATAAAAAAAAAAGAAAGAATATGCAAAACTTTAACGCTAACGAAAAAAGTCTCGATTGCTGGACTTTTTACAACGAAGATTTTTTTGCGTTCCTTTGTATTGGCCAGATTGTGTTGGGTCTGCTTATATCTGTTTTTTTTTTGTGAAGGCTTTTTTATATTGGTTTTACGTCCGAGGCAGGAAATAAAAGTGAATTCGAGCGTTAGAATATGATTTCGTGATACAGAAAGTGAGGTCTACGAATAATCTTGTAATAGTTTCATTATATATATGGTAAGTAATGATATTTGGGTGAAATTAACAAGAATAATAATGATACTACTACTACTACTACTACTACTACTACTACTATTACTATCACTACTACTACTACTACTACCAATGGTACTACTACTAATTCTCCTCCTCCTTCTCCTCTTCTTCCTCCTCCTCCTCTTCTCTTCCCCCTCCTACTTCTACTACTACTACTACTACTACTACAACTACTACTACTATAACTACTACTACTACTACTACTACTACTACTACTACTAAAACAAATCTTGAGCATTCTATAAAGGCTCAAAGAAATACATGACCCGTAAATAAATATATAAGACAAAATCTTTTATACCTCAAAAATGAAAAAAAAAAAAAAAAAAAAAATGCATCACGTAATCAACACGAGCCAATCACGTCTGGGTGCAAAACCTTTCGTGTATTCAAAATTGTATGACGCGAGGTGATCAAAATGAACAGGCAGAAAAAAAAGTATAGTCTGACCTTAATGACGCCGCACTAGACAATAACACAGGAAAGAATGGTAAAATATCAACACCAAAAAACATATACTGTGAATGAATAGACTAATTTTACTAACTTTACTTACTTACTTGTTAACTTATTTACTTGTTTATTGACTTACTTGTTCGTTAACCAATTTTATTTAAAGGTTTGTGAAGTTAAGTTACAGATCACTGATACCACCACAACCACCACCATCACCACCACCAAAACCACCACCACTACCACCATCACCACCATCTATATCATTCACTATCACCACCAACACCAACACTAACTTCATCATCACCACCCCAAACCACCAATATAACCACCACCACCACCACCACCATCACCACCACCAAAACCACCACCACTACCACCATCACCACCATCTATATCATCACTATCACCACCAACACCAACATTAACTTTATCATCACCACCCCAAACCACCAATATAACCACCACCACCACCACCACCATCACCACCACCGGCACCATCACCACTTACTCTCCCCCCACCTATAAGATCACCACCCCCATCACCTATATCACCACTACCATCATCACCACCACCACCAACAACAACAGCCGCAATAACAACACACACACACACAAAAAAAAAAAAAAAATAAATAAAACCCGCCTGCCAATTCAGTTTTAAGATATACTCAATAAAAATACCAACGCTACTTTCGACTTTCCTCCTCCTCCTCCTCCTCTCCTCCTCGTCCTCCTCCTCCTCGTCCTAATCCTCCTCCTCCTCAGAATTAATCCTCCTCTCATCGTCTTTCTCTTCCTGTTTATTCCTCTCTCTGGTAACTGCTTTCCTCCTCCTCCTCCTCCTCCTCCTCTTCCTCCTCCTCCTCCTGCATCTTTAATTACTCCATCTCCTCTCTCTCAAGCTTGCGAGTTTGTAGTTACTCTTCTTTTTTTTCCTTTTTCTTCTTTTTCTTTTTTTCTTCAAGCTCTTCTTCTTGTTTTTATTGTTTTTTGTCCTTCTTGTTCGCTTTTTCTTTTTCTTTTCTTCGTCTTCTTCTTCTTCTTGTTCTTGTTCTTCTTCATTTTGTTCTCGCTGCTTTTCGTCTAATTCTTCCTCTTATTTTCCTGTTCTTTATTTTTCCGACTTCCGCATCTTCGTCTTTTTTGCCTACTTTGTTCTGTTCGTTCTCCTTATCGTTCTCGGGTCTTGCTCTTCATATGTTCTTGTTCTTGTTATTTATCTTATTTCCCTCATTATCATCATTATTATACGTGATGAGAGAAACGCGAGTATAGAAGCGAGCAATTCCTTCCCGACTCTAGTAATTTCGACCGCGGGGGAATGAGAGAAACGCGTGTAGAGAAGCGAGCAATTTCTTCCAGACTCTAATAATTTCGACCACGGGGGAATGAGAGAAACACGAGTAGAGAAGCGAGCAATTTCTTCCCGACTCTGATAATTTCGACCGCGGGGGAATGAGAGAAACACGAGTAGAGAAGCGAGCAATTCCTTCCCGACTCTGATAATTTCGACCGCGGGGGAATGAGAGAAACACGAGTAGAGAAGCGAGCAATTCCTTCCCGACTCTATTAATTTCGACCACGGGGGAATGAGAAGAGAACGCGCGTAGAGAAGCGAGCAATTTCTTCCCGACTCTATTAATTTCGACCGCGGGGAAATGAGAGAAACGCGAGTAGAGAAGCGAGCAATTCCTTCCCGACTCTAATAACTTCGTTCGCGGGGGAATGAGAGAAACACGAGTAGAGAAGCGAGCAATTTCTTCCCGACTCTTAGGGTCGTATCAAAAGACATTTCGTCGCCCAAGAACACATATTTGACAAGCCTTTCGTAGGAGTTTTGGGCATTTCCAGGAGTAGTTTTATGACACTGGTGGTAGTTTGACCCTTCCTCTGTACCGTGAACCTAAGGAAACACACATTAGAACCTGACCGACTCCCTCTTTGACCTTTAGAAATAAATGATGTGAGAAGGGGAAGTATCTTATAATACCGACCTTATAATTTCGTTCGCGGGGGAATGAGCAAATGCCGAAGCCAGTCACAGGAAACTATATACAGACAGGAATAAACTCCCTCCTTCTGTGCCCGCGTTTCCCTCATCACTCACCTAAACTTGTTACAATGTCTACGCTGTTATTATTATTACTATTGTTATCCTCATCACAACCATTATCAATATTATTTCCTTCCTCTTCCCCTTCCTCTTACCTCCCGTCTCCTTCCCTTGCCATTCTTTCCCTTCCTTTCATCCCCTTACCCTCGCTTCCCTTCCTTTCCTCTTTCCTCCCCTCTACTTCCCCTTCCTTTTCCTTACCTTTCCTTTTCTTTCCTTTCCTTCCCTCCCCTTGCTTTCCTTTCCCTTCCTTTTCCTCCTCTCTCCCTCCCCTTCCCTTTCCTTCCCTTCTCTCCCGTCGACTTCCCTTCCTTTCCTTTCCCTTTCATTCCATTCCATTCCCTCCGATTCCCTTCCTTTCCCTTCCTTAACCTTCCCTTCCCTTCCCTTCCCTTCCCTTCGCTTCCCTTCCCTTCCCTTCCCTTCCTTTCCCTTCCTTAACCTTTCTTTCCCTTCCCTTCACTTCCATCCCATCCCTTCCCTTCCCTTCGCTTCCCTTCCCTTCCCTTCCCTTCGCTTCCCTTCCCTTCCCTTCCCTTCCCTTTCCTTCCTTTCCCTTCCTTAACCTTTCTTTCCCTTCCCTTCACTTCCATCCCTTCCCTTCCCTTCGCTTCCCTCGCCTCCCCAATAGGTAACCGTATCGTCGGGGGCGGCAGGCGGCGGAGGCTGGGCGTGATTAGATCAGCCTCCTGTCCTGCTCATTATGCTAACACCCACGATATGCTAATCAGCTTCAGATGCCGAGGGCCGCCTATCCGGCACATAGACGGCCGATATTGGCGAGGCAAAGTTTGTTCTGACAGGCTGATTGACTTAACTACGGCTAATGTATTGCCGCGATGCGCTAACAAACTGGCTGATGGATATATTGCGTCGAAAGATACACTGATGAACCTGTCTATATATTGCATTGAAAGATACACTGATGAAGCTGTCTCTATATTGCATTGAAAGATACACTGATGAAGCTGTCTCTATATTGCATTGAAAGATACACTGATGAAGCTGTCTATATATATTGCATTGAAAGATACACTGATGAAGCTGTCTATATATTGCATTGAAAGATACACTGATGAACCTGTCTCTATATTGCATTGAAAGATACACTGATGAAGCTGTCTATAGGGTTTATCTTAGTATAGTAATGAGTTATACACACACACACACACACACACACACACACACACACACACACACACACACACACACACACACACACACACACACACAAACATATCTTTTTTTTCACATTTTCCACTTGCATATTGAAGCGTAAAATGTTAGGAGTCTGTGAACATGAAGCGTGATGAATTAACGAATGTGTGTGTGTGTGTGTGTGTGTGTGTGTGTGTGTGTGTGTGTGTGTGTGTGTGTGTGTGCATTAAAACTACATTTGTGAGTGTGAAAAGCTTCTCTGCCTGTTTTTTTTTTTTTTTTTTTTTTTTTTAATAATTCAGTGACACTATTTTCCCCTTTTGCAGATATGAATGTGGAAATTTTTACACACACACACACACACACACACACACACACACACACACACACACACACACACACACACACACAGAATACGAACGACCATAATTGCAACTTTTCCACATGTTAAGACCAAAACACTATAAACAGAATCATAAAACAAATAAATAACCAAATAAACACAGTACGCATTACCTACTTTGTTCCACGTCAACGCTAATCACACATATATTGACGAGAGCAGTAAAAAAAAAAAAAAAAAAAAAACCCTGGAATCAATTTTCAAAGGGCGCTCATTTACAATACATCAATGACGTACACTGCTACTTTGTTCCACGTCAACTCTAAACACACACATTGACGAGGGCAGTTAAAAAAAAAATCGCGTGGAATCAGTTTTCAAAGGGCGCTCATTTACAATACATCAACATCAGCATCGTGGTCGTGGTGGTGGTGACGTGAGCTGCTCCTCTCTGCTCTAGTCCCGCCAACATATTCCCAATCTCTCTATGGGTATGTGGTTCCTGATTGAAGATGCTCGGCTGTTGCTTCGAAATTACCACGGGGTGTTCTGGAAAATACTCTCAGTGTGACTCCCACGCAACATTACCTTAAGACTTCTAACCTAACCTAACCTAACCTAACATGACCTCACTTAACCACGGAGTGTTCTGGAAAATACTCTCAGTGTGACTCCCACGCAACATTACCTTAAGACTTCTAACCTAACCTAACCTAACATGACCTCACTTAACCACGGGGTGTTCTGGAAAATACTCTCAGTGTGACTCCCACGCAACATTACCTTAAGACTTCTAACCTAACCTAACCTAACATGACCTCACTTAACCACGGGGTGTTCTGGAAAATACTCTCAGTGTGACTCCCACGCAACATTACCTTGGGACGTCTAACCTAACCTAACCTAACCTAACCTAACATGACCTCACTTAACCACGGGGGTGCTCTGGAAAATACTCTCAGTGTGACTCCCACGCAACATTACCTTGGGACGTCTAACCTAACCTAACTTAAGGGGGGCGGCTACGGGGTATTTTTGGCCGAATATTTTTGAAATCTGAGAAATTCTTTTTCTTCGCTCACTGTGGCCGAGATAGCCTAAATTATCAAGTGGTAAGGTTTGTTTTGGTCAAATTAAATCCCTTACGGCCGGGAAGCCATGTTTAAATACCCCGCGCGGTTGCGTCAGAGGCCTGAGTCACGCGGTTACACACGTGGTGTCATTCAATGCTTATATACGCGTAAATTTTCAATAAAAAATGATTTCTTCTTTATGAATCTGCATCACTTGGCATCTCAGAGAGGGTGGATGGAGTGAGTCATGCTGCCCGAGGGCCGAGAGGACTGTAGATCACGCGTCACAACTTTGGCTATGAGGATGGGAACATAATATTACATATGTTTGGTTCTCAAGAAAGATTACAAGAATCTCTTCACTGGCAAGACCTTGAAAGAGCCAGACATGCAACACCCAAGTCCAAAAAGAAAAGAAAACAGCAGAAGAAGGATGAAGAATACCAGCCTGGAGAATATTGATAAAATCTGGCGACAATGAGAAAGGTGGCGCCTTTTGACACCCTCACATACCAGTGAATAATACTTTCTCAACACTGAGAAAGGGGGACCAGATGCCTTATCAATATCTCCAGTCAATCAGCAAGGTTTGCACAATCATGTGTGAAAATTTCATCTCAATCGGACAATTATGAAGGGCATGACAGGGGTAAATGCAAAAAAAAAATTTAGGAGCCGATTTCTCAAAAGTTGTTTTTATACACTTAAAAAAATTTCAAAAAATCAGTAAATCATCTGACTGACAATTGTTAGGTATCAATAAAAACTTCAATCAAAGGCCGATTTTTTTATTGGAATAGATTTTTCAATATGGCCATAGAAAACGGGATACAGAGCGGAGAAAATCAAGTGTGAAATTTTTTTTTTTTAATTTTTCTCTCAAAGATAAAATCAAAAATCAAAAATCTGTTCCCGACAAAATGTAGATATATAATCGAAGTTTCATTGGTAATTTTTTCAAAGTGATTGACTGAAAAATAAAGCCTGTGAAACAAATTGAAAAAAAACGCGTTTTACCTCAGTGCCCCCTATCATTCACCCAATCTCCATGAAATTCACTATACACTCCTCATTAACACCAACAAACAACATAATAAAATTTCAAGGCTATTGGACCTACCAAAAGAGCTGTAGGGGGGGGGGTAGTCGCCCCCCTTAACCTAACCTGACCTGACCTCACTTAACCTAACCTAACCTTACATACCCGTACAGAGAGGGGAAAGACACGTCCCACCAACACTGTTCCATGCTTCGTCTGGTCAAGGACACGAACACTGCTGAATAAAGACACGAGTGAAGTTTCTCTGTCTCTTCGCTTCTGTGTTCCATAATTCACGTGAGCTCAAGGTCCACGACGCCAACATCAGGACAAAGGCAATGCATTTTTCTCAGTCTTGTTCTTGTTTTCTCTCACGCTTGCAGTCTCCCTGTGTTCTTATGTTCTTATGTTCTTCGGTTCTCTTCGCTTCAATGATCTATATTTCACGAAAGCTCAACGTCGCACGAGGCCAACGTACGGACAAAGGCAATGCAGTTTTTTTCACTCTTGTTCTTCGCTTCGGCGTAGTAAAAGATGGACGTGATACTCTGATTACCTATGCAACAGACGACGAAGGTTTTCTCTTTTTGCTTCGCCTTGACTTCTTTTCTATTCCATCCCTTACGAAGACTTCACGACCCAAAACATCCCAGCACAATTCATCCCTCCCCAAGGCCGCGCTGCTCCTCGGCCGCCGCACAGAGAGAGCCCAGCCGATGAAACACAGAAAAAGCCGACAATGACAAACTCTTGGAGCCTCGCCGCCCCGCCGAGCACAGCGACCCGTCAAAGGCCACGCCGCGATAACTACCCCGCGAGCCGACCCTTTGTGTGTGCGTCCTTGTTAGGGGACACACACGCACACACACACACACACACACACACACACACACACGATCGGTGACCTTTTGTGTGTGTCTGTTTACGCTTGAGGAGACGATTCTCAGAAATTTATTTGAAGTGTGTCTGTATGTCTGTCTGTCTGTCTTTGTGTCTCTCTCTCTCTCTCTCTCTCTCTCTCTCTCTCTCTCTCTCTCTCTCTCTCTCTCTCTCTCTCTCTCTCTCTCACATAACGGAGATAAAGATACAAAAATAAATAGGAAAAATAAAATAATAAACATTCATAATAACAGTCATTTCCAGAACAGCGGATGACATTCTCCACAAACAAACAAACGAACAAACAAACACGGCGAAACAAAACACATGAATTCTCAACCTCTGGAAACAAAACACTTCACACTAACAAAAAAAAAGTAAATAAAAAATACGAAAATAAAAATCCAGGCAAACCTTTATTTAACACACACACACACACACACACACACACACACACACACACGTTCCCCACAGACAAGCCGCGTCACAAAATTCAAAGCACATGTCAATCTATGTCGCACAGTGTATGTGTAACGTGTGTGTGTGTGTGTGTGTGTGTGTGTGTGTGTGTGTGTGTGTGATTTTTTTTTATATATTTCTTTCTGTTTTAATACAAAATAAAAACATCTCTCTCTCTCTCTCTCTCTCTCTCTCTCTCTCTCTCTCTCTCTCTCTCTCTCTCTCTCTCTCTCTCTCTCTCTCTCTCTCTCTCTCTCTCTCTCTCTCTCTCTCTCTCTCTCTCATTAGCCCTAAGCGATACACTCAACACTTTTTCCAGCGTCGATGGAGGAAGCTGAGCAGAGGAGGGATGGAGGGAGAGGGGCGGGAGGAGGAGGAGGGAGGTAAGGAGGAGAAGAAGAGATGGCAAAAAACGATAGGCTTAAGGGAAGGAAGATGAAAGTAAACTTGAGGGTGAGAAAGGAAGGAAGGAAAGTAGGAAGGAAGGAAGGTAAGAAGGAAGGGAGAAAGGAAGAAAGGAAGGAAGGAAGGAAGGTAGGAAGGAAGGTAGGAAGGAAGAAAGGAAGGAAGGAAGGAAGGAAGGAAAGAAGGAAGGAAAGAAAGGAAAGTACAGATGGGGAAGAAGAAAGAGAAGACGGAGGAAAGGAGGAAAGGAAGGAAGGAATGTAAGAAGCAAGGAGGGAAGGAAGGAAGAAACAAAGTCAGAAAAAAAGAAAGGAAGGAAAGGAAGGAAAGGTCGTGAAGGTAAAGAAGGAGAGGAGGAAGAAAAAGGAAAGAGGAAGGGAAGGAAGGAAAGACGAACAAGAAGAGAAATTAGTGAAGAGAAAGTATAGGGAGAGAAAGAAGGGAGGGAGAGACAAACAGTAAAGAGGGAGGAGAGAAAGGGAGGAAAAACTGGAATTATAGTGATGTTACTCTATTATAAACGACTTTTCTTATTTATTCTCTCTCTCTCTCTCTCTCTCTCTCTCTCTCTCTCTCTCTCTCTCTCTCTCTCTCTCTCTCTCTCTCTCTCTCTCTCTCTCTCTCTCTCTCTCTCTCTCTCTCTCTCTCTCTCTCTCTTTCGTAACTCTCACACTGAAGAATTTCCTGTCACACCACTCACTCACTCACACACACTCTCTCTCTCTCTCTCTCTCTCTCTCTCTCTCTCTCTCTCTCTCTCTCTCTCTCTCTCTCTCTCTCTCTCTCTCTCTCTCTCTCTCTCTCTCTCTCTCTCTCTCTCTCTCTCTCTCGTAACTCACACTAAAGAATTTCCTGCCACACTTTCTCCTTTCTGTCTCTTACTCACTCACACTAACTCACTCACTCACTCACTCTCTCTCTTGTAACTAAACACACTAAAGGCTTCCCCTTCCACACGCTTATTAACAGAACACAAACCGCTAACGATACTTCCACGCTAAGTCATTCCACAAAACAACACTTCCACTCCACTCCAAGTCATTCCACGTTCCCGCGCGATTAGATTAAACACAAATATACTGAGTGCTTCTAAGTTTGCCTAGTCCTTCATTCTCTCTCTCTCTCTCTTCCTCTTTCCTCCTCTCTTCGTGCATTTCTCCTCTTCTCCTCTCCTATCCTCCATCCCTTCCTCTTCCTGTGCCTGTTTCCTCTTCTCTCTCTCTTTCCTCCTCTCTTCGTGTATTTCTCCTCTCTCTCTCCTATCCTCCATCCCTTCCTCTCTTCCTGTGCCTGTTTCCTCTTCTCTCTCTTCCTCCTCTTCGTGTATTTCTCTCTTCCTCTCCTATCCTCCATCCCTTCCTCTTTCTGTTTCTGTTTCCTTTTCTCTCTCTTTCCTCCTCTCTTCGTGCATTTCTCCTCTTCTCCTCTCCTATCCTCCATCCCTTCCTCTTCCTGTGCCTGTTTCCTCTTCTCTCTCTTTCCTCCTCTCTTCGTGTATTTCTCCTCTTCTCCTCTCCTATCCTCCATCCCTTCCTCTTCCTGTGCCTGTTTCCTCTTCTCTCTCTTTCCTCCTCTCTTCGTGCATTTCTCCTCTTCTCCTCTCCTATCCTCCATCCCTTCCTCTTCCTGTGCCTGTTTCCTCTTCTCTCTCTCTCTCCTCTTTTCCTCCCTCACTCCTCCTCCTCCTGTGACAAAGTTTCCGAGTGCAGAGTTATGATGAACAATTAGTGTGGAAAAGAATCTGAACTTTGCCGAGTGTGTAGATATGACTGGGGGAAGGGAACCAGAATCCAAAGTGATACAGACGGGAAAGATAGATAGATAGATAGATAGATAGAGAGAGAGAGAGAGAGAGAGAGAGAGAGAGAGAGAGAGAGAGAGAGAGAGAGAGAGTAATATATGAATGTGTCTGTAACAAGAATTGGATAAGAAAAGGAGGAGGAGGAGGAGGAGGAGGAGGAGGAGGAGGAGGAGGAGGAGAGAGCACTTCCACCACCACCACCACCACCACCACCACCACAACCACCACCACCACCACCACCACCACTACCACCACCACTACCACCACTACCACCACCACCACCACCACCACTACCACCACTCAACTCCCATTATTGATAGGAAAGAAAAATACCGATTAAATGTTCTTTGTCTTTGAGCTTCACATCGACTCTCTCTCTCTCTCTCTCTCTCTCTCTCTCTCTCTCTCTCTCTCTCTCTCTCTCTCTCTCTCTCTCTCCGCCGCAAAGTGAGTGAGATCATTTCGCCGGCAGGAAAATTCTCGCAGAAAATTTTCCTTAATTCAATTAGTGAGAAAGAGGGAGACACGGGCGGACAGGCTCGCTTGAAATGGTCCCTAATTCTCTCTCTCTCTCTCTCTCTCTCTCTCTCTCTCTCTCTCTCTCTCTCTCTCTCTCTCTCTCTCTCTCTCTCTCTCTCTCTCTCTCTCTCTCTCTCTCTCTCTCTCTTACTTTCTTATTTTCTTTATTTTCTTTCGTTATTTTCATATTTCTTTCTTATTTTCCTTCTCATCTTTTTTTCTTTCAAATTTTCCTTCTTTTCTTCATTTTCTTTTTCTTTCAATTTTTTTTCTTTTTTCTTCTTCTCTTCTTCTTTCTTTCCTTTTCTTCACCCCCTCTCTCTCTCTCTCTCTCTCTTTCTCTCCCTCCCTTCCCCCTATCTCTCACCTCTCTCTCTCTCTCTCTCTCTCTCTCTCTCTCTCTCTCTCTCTCTCTCTCTCTCTCTCTCTCTCTCTCTCTCTCTCTCTCTCTCTCTCTCTCTCTCTGCGTGAACCATATTTCTCTCTCTCTTTTAACCGATAACTTAATTCATTTTTATATGTTCGCAATTTCGGGTGAGTTATGTTATACCAGAGGCGGCGGCAGAAGCGGTGGCGACGGAATGCAAACCCAGACTATTACGTTAAGTTACATTTTTCACCGGGGGCAATAATATATAGTTGCGTAGCTTGGTCCAGGAAGGAAGGAAGGGGAAGGCGGGAGGCAGGATAGGTCGGCAAGGATGTGATAAGGATGTTTGTACTGGGGAAGGCATGCAGAGAGAGAGAGAGAGAGAGAGAGAGAGAGAGAGAGAGAGAGAGAGAGAGAGAGAGAGAGAGAGAGAGAGAGAGAGAGAGAGAGAGAGAGAGAGAGAGAGAGAGAGAGAGAGAGAGAGAGAGAGAGAGAGAGAGAGAGAGAGAGAGAGAGAGAGAGAGAGAGAGAGAGAGAGATAATTGTATGGAGAGACATGAAACAGCTACAAGAAGAAAAAGAATATACAAAATTACCCTAGCACGTAGAATCACTGACCTACATACTATACTTTCGAGGGGACCCAGAAACTAGAGGTCGTAATTTTGAATATTTCAGCGTCCAAGTACAACACATATTTGACAGGGCTTTCGTAGGAGTTCGGGGCATTTCCAGGGGTAGTTTTATGACCCTGGTGGTAGTCTGACCCTGCTTCTGTACCATGACCCTAAAAAAACAACTAGGGGTCGTATTTTTAAACATATTTGACAAGGCTTTCGTAGGAGTTCGGGGCATATCCAGGGGTAGTTTTATGACCCTGGTGGTAGTCTGACCCTTCTTCTGTACCATGACCCTAAAAAAACAACTAGGGGTCGTATTTTTAAACATATTCGACAAGGCTTTCGTAGGAGTTCGGGGGATTTCCAGGGGTAGTTTTATGACCCTGGTGGTAGTCTGACCCTGCTTCTGTACCATGACCCTAAAAAAACAACTAGGGGTCGTATTTTTAAACATATTCGACAAGGCTTTCGTAGGAGTTCGGGGGATTTCCAGGGGTAGTTTTATGACCCTGGTGGTAGTCTGACCCTGCTTCAGTACCATGATCCTAAAAAAAGAACTAGGGGTCGTATTTTTAAACATATTTGACAAGGTTTTCGTAGGAGTCCGGGGGATATCCAGGGGTAGTTTTATGACCCTGGTGGTAGTCTGACCCTTCTTCTGTACCATGACCCTAAAAAAAACACTCATAAAAATCCGACTCATCTGCTTTTTGGCCTTTGGAATTAGTTGATGTGAGGGAAGGAAGCGTCTGACAACACCGAGCCCTTGTTCTCCCTTCCTCGTCTCCTCCCTTCCCTCCTCCACTCCTCTCTTTATACCTCCCGAAGGCCTCGTTACGGCTCCCCTTCCAGCTATTCGTCCCCTAAAACTTGGCATAGGCTGGAAACGGGTAAAGGGGAGGAGTGAAAAAGGGAAGAAGTGGGAATAAGGGATGGGAAGGGAAGGGAAGGAAAAGGCAGTGAAGAAGAACGGTTTGAATAAAGAGGAGATGGATGTATTGGATGTTCATAAGGCAAGTATCAAAGGTATTGCTGTATTGTTCCTGGTTAATTTTCCTCCTCCTCCTCCTCCTTCTTCTCCTCTTACTTCGCTTCCTTCTCCTCCTCCTCCTCCTTCTCTTACTCCGCTTCCTTCTCCTCCTCCTCCTCCTCCTCCTCCTCCTCCTCCTCCTTCTTCTTCTCTTACTCCGCTTCCTTCTCTTCCTCCTTCTCTCCTACTTCTCCTTTTTCTCCTCCTCCTCTTACTCTTATTTTTTACGCTTTTTTCTTCTCTCTCTCTCCTGCCCACAAAGTCTACCTATGAATAATCCGCCTAACAGTACAGCCCTGCCCACGTGTCTGCTAACTCATGCTATCGACGAAGAGAGATAAAAATTGCAAAACCATCAATTCAAGTTAAAAATCATGTGTTGATAAGTGGCAATCCAGCTCGGGCAGGTTAGACGCGCTGAGGTCGTAAAAGGAAATGAATTCACAGTTTCTTGAATATATGTGTATCTATAAATGTAGCTCTATTCAGGCTACTATCAATACGCCTTTTGATGTATCGTGGCGCATCATTCCTCGTGATAACAGACTGACCTGGATGGAAAGATTCATTGATTTATGTATTTCATCAACTGGGAGTCTTTATAAAATTACCTATTGAAACGAGATAAGACAGACAGACAGACAGACACACACACACACACACACACACACACACACGCACATACACACAATAAAACCCCTCCCCCACCACCCCCCACACACGTACAAATCTACATCACATGAAGTCAAACTATCAGTCAATAGTAACCTGCCTTTCAGAGTCTCATATAAAACATCTTAGAAAAAACGTTAGAAATAAAATATCCCGAAAGGCGAACGTTTGAGAGGAGAGAAAAGGCGGTCTTGTTATGCTGCCGAGAATGCTGGAAAGAGACGAGAATGCAGGGAGGGAGAGGAAAGGAAAGACAAGGAAAGAGAAGAGAGGAATGAAGCAAAAAGAAGAAGATAAACAGAGAGAAAGGGAGAAAGAAGGTAAGAATCTGTTGAATGTGATGTATGTTGTGATTGTTGAAGAGAGAGAGAGAGAGAGAGAGAGAGAGAGAGAGAGAGAGAGAGAGAGAGAGAGAGAGAGAGAGAGAGATATAGAGAGAGAGAGAGAGAGAGAGAGAGAGAGAGAGGGAGAGAGAGAGAGAGAGAGAGAGAGAGAGAGAGAGAGAGAGAGAGAGAGAGAGAGAGAGAGAGAGAGAGAGAGAGAGAGGAACAAAGGAGAAAACAATAAGGAATAAAGAAGAGGGAGGTGGAGGCGTAGGAAAGGAAGGAGAAGGAAAACTAGATAGGAGAGAAAGGAGAAGAGAGAACAGGAAAATAGAATAGAAGGAGGAGGAGGAGGAGGCAGAGGAGGTGGAGGAGGAAGGGAAAGAGATGGAGGAGAAAATGAAGGAGAAAAAAAGAGGAAGCGGAGGAGAAGAAGAAAAACAAGAAAAAAAAGAAGAGGAGAAGGAAAAGGAGAAAGTGAAGGAGGAGAAAGAGTGGAAAGAGAAGGAGGAAGAGGAGGAGGAGGAGGAGGAGGAGAAAGAAAAGCAGAAGAATAAAAAGATGAGAAAAAGAATGACGAGAAGGAAAAGGAAATGCAGAAGAAGAAGAAGAAGAAGGAGAACAAGGAGATTGACGAGGAATACATAGGAATACATAGGAAGAACAGACAGCAGAGGACCTAGCGGAGGAGAGAGAGAGAGAAGAGGAAGATGAATAGAAAGAGGAGGAGGAGGAGGAGGAGGAGGGGTAAGGAGGCCGCGTGGAGTCGGTCGTCGGGGCGTGAAGGCAGGCACTAAAACAGTCGACCAAGAACAACGCGAGTTATAGAAAAGTCACACAAAGGAATCTTGGAACGCCGGGAAACATTTCTGCTTTGTCAGTCACGGTGAAAAATGTGTGTGCGTGTGTGTGTGTGTGTGTGTGTGTGTGTGTGTGTGTGTGTGTGTGTGTGTGTGTGTGTGTGTGTGTGTGTGTGTGTGTGTGTGTGTGTCTCTCTCTCTCTCTCTCTCTCTCTCTCTCTCTCTCTCTCTCTCTCTCTCTCTCTCTCTCTCTCTCTCTCTCTCTCTCTCTCTCTCTCTCTCTCTCTCTCTCTCTCTCTCTCTCTCTCTCTCTCTCTCTCTCCCGACAGCTGCATTGATAACTTTAACTATAAATTAGGAAAGTCTCTCGGAGTGGCGGATGGCTAGGTCACTATCCTGATTATTATTATTATTATTATTATTATTATTAGTGGTAGTAGTAGTAGTAGTAGTAGTAGTAGTAGTAGTAGTAGTAGTAGTAGTAGAGGTAGGGAGAGAGGGAGGGAGGGAGGGAAGGAAAGGGAGGGAGAAAGGGAGGGAGGGAGGTAAGCACACAGGTAAGGATTGAAAGTCAGGTTAATGAGTTACGTAGAATCAGAGACCAAAAGTGATTACCTGGAACCACCACCACAACCACCACTACCACCACCACCATCACCACCACCACCACCACCACCACCACCTCTTCACTGCAGCTTCTCTTTCGTTAACTCAACTTTGTGATTCTTCCTTCCTTCCTTTCTCCTCCTCCCAAACCTCCTATTTCTCTCCTATTCCCCCACTCTCCCCTTCTCTCCAACGTTTTCTTCACAACTCTTCCCTTTTATTTTCATCTTTTTATTCCCCTTTTCAATCTTCCATCGGTCTCTGCTCTTCTCCCATTGTTACCAGTCCTTCCCAGCACCCTATTCACTCTTTACTCTCCTCTTCCTCCTCCTCCTCCTCTTTCACTCGTTTCCAGTTCTTCCCTTCACCCAATCCACCTGTATCTCTTCTTCCCCTCCTCCCCTTCTTCCCGTAGCTTCCCGTTCTTTTCTTCACCCTATTAACCATTAAGTCTTCTCCCCCTTTCTTCTCTTCCCCTATTTTCCAGTCCTTCCTTTAGCCCCATTCATCCTTAGCTCTCCTCTTTCTTCTCCTTTTCTTCCCCTTCCTCGTCACCCTCTACATCCTTCCTTCCCTTTTTCTTTCAGTCCCTGTCTACCGCGCCCCCTGCCTCCCCCGGGCGCCGTCCTTCCCACTCAAGTCTCGGCGGGCGTCACTATTTGAGGGGAAACTCTCCTAAGTTTTCCGCAGATTTGGGTCCGAAATGAAGTCAAAGTTTCGACCTCCTGGAGCGAGTGTGTAACGTCCTCCTCCTCTTCTTTAACCTCCTTCTTCTTCCTCCTCCTCCTCCTCCTCCTCTTCCAGCTTCTTTTAGAGAGAGGAAGGAAGGGTAACGAGGCGAGAGGCAGGTGAGGTTACCCCTTCAAGATGTAAGAAACACACACACACACACACACACACACACACACACACACACACACACACACACACACACACACACACAAAGATGATGATTATAATGAAAATATATAAAAAGAAAAAGATAAAAAAATGGGGTTATGAAGAAAGACCAAAAAAAAAGAATAGGTATAAGTTAACAACCACCATCACCACCACCACCACCACCACCACTTCCACCACCACCACCAACACCAGCAACAACACCAACACAAACACCCACGAGCGCACTCTTAATCCCTCCAGTAATCTCTTCCTAACCAACACTTATCTCTCAAGGCAGTGCGCGGCTTCTTAAATGACCCGACTTTGAGCGACGAAAGGGGAAGGAGGGGAAAAAGTTGGAAAGTTTCGTTTAGTCGGCGCAACATCTGTGGTCATATGCCGGAGAGAGACAGGAGGGGAAGGAATTATAGGAGAAGGGAACAGACCCCAGGAGACTGGACACAACCCCCGATTAATACCTGGTACCCATTTACTGCTGGGTGGACAGGGGCTTAGGGTATCGGAAAAGCCGCCCAAATTTTTCCACTCCGCCCGGGAATCGAACCCGGGCTCTCTCGGTTGTAAGTCGAGTGTGCTAACCACTGCACCACGAAGCCCCCGGAGAAGGAGAGGAGGGTGGAGAGAGAGGAAGAGAGAGGAAGAGAGCGTGAAGATAAGAAACTGTAAGAAAACAACCATAAACTAACCACAAAATAAATACTGAGAGAAGAGGATACGAAACCTAGGAAGGAACCAAAACAAGAACAACAACAGAAGAAGGAATAGGAACATATGTGTGTGTGTGTGTGTGTGTGTGTGTGTGAGAGAGAGAGAGAGAGAGAGAGAGAGAGAGAGAGAGAGAGAGAGAGAGAGAGAGAGAGAGAGAGAGAGAGAGAGAGAGAGAGAGAGAGAGAGAGAGAGAGAGAGAGAGAGAGAGAGAGAGAGAGAGAGAGAGAGTTTCCGGTATATCACACTGCAATTGTCATCAACTCTTATTCCTCCTCCTCCTCCTCTACCTCTTCCTCCTCCACCTCTTCCTCCTCCTCCTCCTCGCCCTATGTTTCACTCTTAGCACTGTTATTAAGACCAATGGCTCTCTTCAGGCAACCTCGTATATGGAGGAGGAGGAGGAGGAGGAGGAGGAGGAGGAGGAGGAGGAGGAGGAGAATATTTGCTCCTCTGAGTTACTGTTGCGTTTAAAGTCTTTTCCTTATATCCTTAAGTTTATGACGTCGATGTGTGTGTGTGTGTGTGTGTGTGTGTGTGTGTGTGTGTGTGTGTGTGTGTGTGTGTGTGTGTGTGTGTGTGTGTGTGTGTGTGTGTGTGTGTGTGTGTGTGTGTGTGTGTGTGTGTGTGTGTGTGTGTGTGTGTGTGTGTGTGTGTGTGTGTGTGTGTGTGTTCATCAGTGCGGCGGGGCAAGACATTAACAGGTAACACAAAACAACAACAACAACAATAACAACAACAAAAACGACATCACCACCACCAACAACAACAACAATAACAACAACAAAAACAACATCACCACCACCACCACCAACAACAATAACAACAACAACATAACCACCACCACCACCAACAACACCAACAACAACAACATAACCACCACCACCACCACCACCAACAACAACAACAACAATAACAACAAAAACAGAAACAACATCAACACCACCACCACCAACAACAACAACAATGGCCCTTTCCCTTCCCTGAGGCCATTATCGCTACTACCGGGCGGACCTTGTGTGTACCGTATAGGTGGTGGTGGTGGTGGTGGTGGTAAAGGTGTTGTTGTCGATGGTGGTGGTGGTGTTGGTGTTGGTGGGAAAGGTGTTGTTGTCGATGGTGGTGGTGGTGGTGGTGTTGGTGGGAAAGGTGTTGTTGTCGATGGTGGCGGTGGTGGTGGCGCCTTGGTACTCAGAAGCGCCCTTTGTTAGTGTTTTTGGTGCCAGGGAGCTTAGAACTTTGATCCACACCCTCGCCCTTTTCTTTTTTACTGGTCTGTTTTCTTGCTTACACTTTACAGCGCCACTATAAACACTTGCCTGCGCCATGACGGGCTGGGGCCGACTACCATCCAGGCCTCTCAAGAAAGCCTACCGGCGCTATAGGCGTACACGTAAAAAGAAAAAGAAAAAAAAAAAAGGAGGCAGATCAAAAGCAAAAGATGAAACAGTAACAACAACAACAAAAACTCGCTAGATGCTGCTCTGGACGCGGCTCTGTAGGAAGTGTTTGTAATTGTTTCCAGTATCAATGTTTCCAGTATAAGTGATTCCAGTACCAATGTTTCCAGCCAGTGATTCCAGTACCAATGTTTTCAGTACTTATGTTTCCAGTACCAATGTTTCCAGCACCAGTGATTCCAGTACTAATGTTTTCAGTACCAGTGATTACAGTACCGTTGTTTCCAGTACCGTTGTTTACAGTACCAATGTTTCCAGTACCGTTGTTTCCAGTACCGTTGTTTACAGTACCAATGTTTCCAGTACCGTTGTTTCCAGTATCGTTGTTTCCAGTACCGTTGTTTACAGTACCAATGTTTCCAGTACCGTTGTTTCCAGTATCGTTGTTTCCAGTACCGTTGTTTACAGTACCAATGTTTCCAGTACCAATGTTTTCAGTACTTATGTTTCCAGTACCAATGTTTCCAGCACCAGTGATTCCAGTACTAATGTTTCCAGTACCGTTGTTTCCAGTACCAATGTTTCCAGCACCAGTGATTCCAGTACCAATGTTTCCAGTACCGTTGTTTCCAGTACCAATGTTTCCAGCACCAGTGATTCCAGTACTAATGTTTCCAGTACCGTTGTTTCCAGTACCGTTGTTTCCAGTACCAATGTTTCCAGTATCGTTGTTTCCAGTACCGTTGTTTCCAGTACCAATGTTTCCAGTACCGTTGTTTCCAGTACCAATGTTTCCAGTATCGTTGTTTCCAGTACCGTTGTTTCCAGTACCAATGTTTCCAGTACCGTTGTTTCCAGTACCAATGTTTCCAGTATCGTTGTTTCCAGTACCGTTGTTTCCAGTACCAATGTTTCCAGTATCGTTGTTTCCAGTACCGTTGTTTCCAGTACCAATGTTTCCAGTATCGTTGTGTTCAGTACCGTTGTCTTCAGTACCGTTGTTTTCAGTACCGTTGTTTCCAGTACCGTTGTTTCCAGTACCGTTATTTCCAGTACGAAGACGCAGCTCCCTTTGTTGTTATGATGGATGCCGGGGAGGTCAGAATTTTTATACGCCTCCCTTTCTCCCACCCTCGACCTTGTACTCTTTTACTGAGCTCCTGGAGAGAATGTTTACCACTGTTTCTATTACCATTGTTCCAGCACCGTTGTTTCCAGTATTCAGAAACGCCCTTTGTTAATGTTATGGATGCCGGGACGCTGAGAACTCTGATCCTTCCCTCCCTTTCCTCTTTTACTGAGCTCCTGGAGAAAGTGTTTACTGCTGGTGTTGTTTTCATCGCTCCATATAAACAAGAATCGTGCCCTTGGGATTTCAGGAGTACCCAGAATATGCTGTTGTTGTTGTTGTTGTTATTGTTGTTGTTGGAGAGCTTGTAACCATTTATTTTCTTCATGTAATGTCGTTCTTCGTCTTCTTATGCTTTACCTGCGATTTTAGTACTCTGAATACACGTTGTTGTCGTTGTTGTTCTTGTCCTTGTTCTTGTTCTTCGTCTTCTTGTTCTTGTTGTTCCTGTCGTTGCCGGAGCGCTTGTAACCTCTTATTTTCCTTTCTGCCGCGTCATATTTTCCGTCCCCGGGCCGTAAGTTGCCGAGTTCCGGGAATAAATATCGTTTACGGCTCCTTTCGGTGTCGCGTTTAACAGTGTGTAGCGCCGCGGATTTAGTGGCCGGAAAAATGTTGCCTCGCTGGTGGTGGTAGTGGTGGTGGTGGTGACGGTGGTGGTGGTGGTGGTAGGTTTGTGAATACGGTGGTGGTGGCGGTGGTGGGAATAGGGTGTTGGTGTTGGTGTGGTGGTACTGGTGGTATTGGTGGTGATGGTGGTGGTGGGATATGGTGGTGGTGGTTGTGGTGGTGGAGGTGGGTGTGGTGGTGATGGGGGGTGATAGTATGGTGGTGGTGGTGGTGGTGAGTATTGTGTTGTTGTTGTTGTTAGTGGTGGTGGTTATGATCGTGACGGTGGTGGTGGTGAGTATTGTGTTGTTGTTGTTGTTAGTGGTGGTGGTTATGATCGTGACGGTGGTGGTGGTGGTGGTGGTGGTGAGTATTGTGTTGTTGTTGTTGTTAGTGGTGGTGGTTATGATCGTGACGGTGGTGGTGGTGGTGGTGGTGGTGGTGGTGAGTATTGTGTTGTTGTTGTTGTTAGTGGTGGTGGTTATGATCGTGGTGGTGGTAGTGGTGGTGAGTATTGTGTTGTTGTTAGTGGTGGTGGTTATGATCGTGGTGGTGGTGGTGGTGGTGGTGGTGTACGCGCCCTTACCCAGAAGTGTTCGGTCTCGGCGATGTATTATTTAATGGCTTCCCGGAACCCTTTGTGCACCGAAGTGAATGTCCCTCACTGGCGGTCTTTGTGGTGTGAGTGACCGAGGTTAAGTAGAAGGATATATGTTTGACAATTTAGTAAAGCTCTTTTTTGTAAGTGTTGTGTAATGTTTTCAGTCCGACTCTTTGCTCGTGTGTTTGGGAGGGCGTGTGCTTATTTTATTTTTTATGTTCCATCTATGGCTGGGGAAGGCTATCTTGATGGGGCCTGATGGTGGGTCCCAGCCCGTCATGGCGCAGGCAAGTGTTTATAGTGACGCCGTCTTGCTGGGCTCAAGCTGCCCCACGGAGCTCATCTTTGAGCCTCTATTTAGAGAGACTCTAGAGTTCGGGTTGATAGGTGGTCTTCAGGACAGTATGTGGGTATACTGAGGCCACTCGGTGGTGACTGAAGAATCCAAGCTATGGCGGCGGGCAGGACTCAAACTCGCGTCCAGGAGCCGACCTCCCCTTTCGAAAGAGTGTGTGTTTGGGAGGGCGTGTAGGAAGAGGGTGGAAGGGCTTCGTGCATGCGTGCGTGTGTGCATGAATCAGTTGCGGTCACACACACTACCTGGCCTTTCTCCTCACACCTGTGATTATTTGCCTCGGCCTGATCGAAGCCTTCAGGTATTCATGGCCAGGCGCGGCGTGTACCTGTATCGCCGCACCCTTGACCCCGCCCATTCACGGAAGCGCCTAAAAAATGAACGACTATGAATGCCAAATGGTCCTCAGTCTCCCCGGCGCTGGGTAGAGGCGAGGAGGAGGATTGGGCGTTTGGGGGCTGAAGACTACTAATAAGTCTCACGCAGCCACTTAAAACAAAATTCCTCAGCATTTTTATCCATTCCTAGGCGGGTATCAAGAGTTTGGGGACTAAAGGCAAAGAACTGAAGACTGAAGGGGTGAAGGGGGGTAATTAGTAGTCTCACTCAGGTTTATATAGCGAAGTTTCCTTAATCTTCCTTCATTGTCGGGCTGAGAACCAGGAGGGAGGGCTGAGTTTTGGGGACTAAAGGTTACGAACAGTCTGGCCTGGCACGGCGTGAATTACAACCTAAACACGTGTTGGACCACAGGAATAAGTACAGACCAATTGCTTCCTAGGTGCTTATCATCCGCTTGTTGCAATGTGATGTGAATGGGGATTGTAAGTCTGCTGGCAAAAGAACAAGGAGGAAAAAGTTAAGCGGCTGTACTGTGTTGGTGTTGATGGTGAGTTGGAGGACAGGAATAAGTACAGTCCTATTACTTACTAGGTGGTTGTTATCCGTCGCGATGTGTGTGTGGGTGACGATCGTAATTCTGCGGCCAAAAGAACAAGGAGGAAAAAGTTGAGCGGCTGTACTGTGTTGGTGTTGAAGGTGAATTGGAGGACAGGATTAAGTACAGTCCTATTACTTGCTAGGTGGTTGTTATCCGTCGCGATGTGTGTGTGGGTGACGATCGTAATTCTGGGGACAAAAGAACACGGAGGAAAAAGTTAAGCGGCTGTACTGTGTTGGTGTTGAAGGTGACTTGGAGGACAGGAATAAGTACAGTCCTATTACTTGCTAGGTGGTTGTTATCCGTTTCTTGCACTGTGGTGTGAATGGCGATCTTGTGTCTGCTGCCATAAGGAAAAAGGAGAAAGGTTAAACGTCTGTAAAGGGTTGGGTTGGTGTTGAAATAGGTGTCTGAGTATTGGAGTAAGTACAACCCTATTGTTTCCTAGGCTGATGTTATCTGTCGCGATGTGTGTGTGACGATCGTGACTCTGCGGCCAAATGAACAGGGAGAAAAAAGGTTTAATGTCCGTAAAAGGTTGGTGTTGAGGGCGCATGAATAAGTACATAGCTATTACTTCCTAGGCTGTTATTATCTGTTTGTGTGAACGGCCATCGTATATCTGCGACCAAAAGGGGAAAAAAAAGGTTAAACGTCTGTAGACCGTTGGCGTTTAGGGCGTGTTGTAGAAATACGTGTTTTAGGATAGGAATAAACACAGTCCTATTACTAACCAGGTTGTTATTATCCCTTTGTGTGAATGGCGATCGTATTTCTGTTTCCCAAAGTATAGGGCAAAGGGTAGGCGGTGGCCGAAGTGATAGCGTACTGGACCCACATTCGCTGCGTGATGGACGACGCGGGTTCGAATCCTCACGCTACCACTCGGATTTTTCAGTCACCGCCGAGTGGCTTAAAACTACCCACATGCTGTCCTGAAGACCACCCATCAACCCGGACTCTAGAGGAAGCCGTCCAAGCGAATCAAGAACGAGTTCCGGGGGGCAGCATGAGCCAATGCAAGATGGCGCCACTATAAACACTCGCCTGCGCCAGAACTAAATATCGAGTCACCGGGCTACACACACACACACGTCGCCTTTGTCTTGCCTCGGCTGCTCAGTGGACGGCCTCTCGCCTTGAATATTTAGCGTGATTCCTTCCGCTTCTGACACGCGGCCTCTTAGCGCTGCCCGAGACCCCTGCACACAACATCACCCTAGTCTAATATTCCCAAACGCTCTCGGCTCACACACACACACACACACACACACACACACACACACACACACACACACAAAATTCCAAAGACCACAAGGGAGATTAGGGGTCGTATTTTAAAACATTTCGTCTTCCAAGTTTACATATTTGCCAAGGCTTTCATATGAGTTGAGGGCATTTCCAGGAGTAGTTTTATGACCCTCGTGGTAGTCTGACCCTTCCTCAGTACCATGAGCCTAAAGAAACACTCATTAGAATCCGATTGATCACTTCTCTGACCTTTAGAAATAGTTGATGTGAGAAGCGAAATTGTCTTATAATACCGGCCTAGATGTGTTATGACGATTGTTTTTCACGTTTATTGCGCAGAAACAGTCAAAATATTAATAGGTTCGACACTACCTAAGGAAATGCTAACACAGCCTCTACGAAAGCCTTGTCCAATGAGCGTTCGTAAGACCTGTATTCTTAGACGTTTCGGGCTCTCAAAACAACTATCTTCAAAGCCCATAAAGGAAATTAGTGGAGTTTTCATGAGTGTTTTTATGTTCATGGTGGAGAAGTCTTGTCAAACTATCACTAAGCTCATAATACTACCCTTACTAAGCTTCTAACCTCTCCCAACTCTTAGTTTTATAAATTTGTCCTATTATTTTATTTTCCTAACCTTATTTTCTCTCTCTCACACTTTTATACTCTTTCCCATTCTTCATTAAATTTCTATGTACACTTCTTTACCAAGTTTCAACATACACACATCTGTACTAACTTTCTAACCTCGTCCAACACTTAAATTTTCCCTTATTTCCCTTTTCATTTTTCCAACTTTTCCCTTCTTTCCTTTTTCATTTTTTCCCACTTAATATTTCCCTTATTTTCCTTTCCTCACATTTTACTAGTCCTTGTTTTTAAGGAGTTATTACACACATTACCAAGTTCCTACATAATTCTTTACTAACTTTCTAATCTCGCCCAACTCTTTAAAATATACCTTCTTTCCCTTCAGTTTTCCCATTTTTTAATATTTTCCTTTCCTCAGCGGCTAAAGGCGAAGATAGACAGATAGATAGAAAGACAGAAAGGAGAGACCCAGGAACAAATAAGGAAGAGAATGGGAAGGGGATGTGTATTGGAAAAGAGGGGGAGGAGGAGGGGGAGGTGAGGAAAGGGGGTGATCTCATCTGGAAGGGACACACACACACACACACACACACACACACACACACACACACACACACACACACACACACACAATAATATGCAAATCCCTCACAAGCGGAAACTACAGCAAACAGTGAGTCGGTCGTTTTTTGTGTGTGTTTTTTCTCAATGTTTTTATATATATTTTTTTTCTTTCGTTCAGAGTGAGTGAGTGACGGGGTGTGTGTGTGTGTGTGTGTGTGTGTGTGTGTGTGTGTGTGTTTGTTTCTCTCTCTCTCTCTCTCTCTCTCTCTCTCTCTCTCTCTATCTATCTATCTTTCTATTTATCTATCTATCTAATTTTTTTTCTTTCTTTCTTTCGTTCGTTAATTCTTTCTCTCTCCCCTCCATCCCATTTTTTCTTTCCTTCTTTTTTATTTTCTTTCATTTTCCTTCCTTCCTCCCCTCCCCCCTCACACACACACACACACACCCAGACACACACACACACACACACACACACGCACGGAGGTGAGTTTCCGATACAAAGGAAGAACAAGAGCGATAAATTAGCTGCTTTTGGGGAATTATTGTCCATAAAATGAGCTTCCGACGGTAATGCAGAGTGTGTACGTGTGTGTGTGTGTGTGTGTGTGTGTGTGTGTGTGTGTGTGTGTGTGTGTGTGTGTGTGTGTGTGTGTGTCTGGGCTACGGGTGGGTGGGTGGGGGAGAGAGGGGTGAGGAAGAAGGGAAGGAAAAAGGAAAGAAAGAAAATAAAAAAAGAAGGAAAGAAAAGAATGGCTGGATGATGAAAATAATTATGATGATGTAATGGCGCATGGAAGTCCCCTTAAGATGTTTCCTTAGCCATGGAAAAAAAAATATATATATATAAACATCAAGACATTTTCACACTCGCCGCACAAGGAAAGTCGCACAAGGAACAACCTAACATCACAGTATTATTGGGTCTCCGTATTTCCGTCTCCTATTTTTCAGGCCCATTCGCCGCGTTACGCAGTTCGTTAAATTTTTACTCGGTAGTTCAAGTGACGCGGAACAAATCGTGACATTAGAAAGTCTTGTTATAGCGAAACGTTAACATAAACCGTGAAGGAAGAGGAGGAGGAGGAGGAGGAGGAGGAGAGGGGAGAGAGGAGAGAGAGAGTGAGCGAGAGAGAGAGAGAGAGAGAGAGAGAGAGAGAGAGAGAGAGAGAGAAACTCATATGACCCTATAATATTTTTCGGCAAATAATTGGAATGAATGAAGCAACGGAGGAAAGGGAGTAGAAAGCAATGAAAGAGGAAGAAAAGGAAAGAGCAGTCATTAGGAGGAGGAGGAGGAGGAGGAGGAGGAAAGTGAGTGAGTGAGGGAGGGAGGGAGAGAAGTAATGACAGAGGAGGGAGAATAATGGAGCAGGGAGAATCAAGGAGGGAGAATAGAGGAGGATATTGGCCATCGTCGGCTGCGGGGTGTACTTGTGACGTGAAAAGCTTATATCACGGCCATTTTACCTGACGGGAGGGAGGGAGGGAGGGAGGGAAGGGAAGGGATGGGAGATGAGAGGGAGAGAATGGTAAGTGAAGGGAGAGGATATGAAGGGAAGGGAAGGGACGGGAAGGGAAGGGAAAGGATATAATTAACTATTCCGATATTAACGTCATTATTGTTATTTTTTACTCTCTCATAACGAAGGAAAGGAATAAATCTTGTAAGTGTGAAGTGGGTAACCTTGAGTGGTGTGTGTGTGTGTGTGTGTGTGTGTGTGTGTGTGTGTGTGTGTTGGTCTACTGTTGCTACAAGCTCGCATTGATATTCCTATGTTTTATTTTGATGTGCTGTCTGTAGCGCCCATAGGCTGTCTTGAGGGTCCTCTTGGGCGGCCCCAGTCCGTTAGTGCCGCAGGCGAATTTTATTTATAGTGGCTGCCGTGATGTATGACTCTTTTGCTTGGCCCATGCTGCCCCCCTGTACTCTTCTTAACCGAAGGTATACTTAATCCGGTAGCTGCGGGGATCATGTTTCTTAATGGTCCCTCTAAGCGAGAAAAATGAGAAAAAATCATCACTCACGCAAACCATTTCATAATATATATCAAATAATTTGTGATCAGTTTATGTATCATCTACTTTGGGGGGTTTATATCATGGCACAAATTTGGCCCGTCGCTGCTACACGGTAAGGCCACAAATTTGGCCCGTCGCTGCTACACGGTAAAGCCACAAATTTGGCCCGTCGCTGCTACACGGTAAAGCCACAAATTTGGCTCGTCGCTGCTACACGGTAAAGCCACAAATTTGGCCCGTCGCTGCTACACGGTAAAGTCACAAATTTGGCCCGTCGCTGCTACACGGTAAAGCCACAAATTTGGCTCGTCGCTGCTACACGGTAAAGTCACAAATTTGGCCCGTCGCTGCTACACGGTAAAGTCACAAATTTGGCCCGTCGCTGCTACACGGTAAAGCCACAAATTTGGCTCGTCGCTGCTACACGGTAAAGTCACAAATTTGGCCCGTCGCTGCTACACGGTAAAGCCACAAATTTGGCCCGTCGCTGCTACACGGTAAAGTCACAAATTTGGCCCGTCGCTGCTACACGGTAAAGTCACAAATTTGGCCCGTCCCTGCTACACGGTAAAGTCACAAATTTGGCTCGTCGCTGCTACACGGTAAAGTCACAAATTTGGCCCGTCGCTGCTACACGGTAAAGCCACAAATTTGGCCCGTCGCTGCTACACGGTAAAGCCACAAATTTGGCCCGTCGCTGCTACACGGTAAAGCCACAAATTTGGCCCGTCGCTGCTACACGGTAAAGTCACAAATTTGGCTCGTCGCTGCTACACGGTAAAGTCACAAATTTGGCCCGTCGCTGCTACACGGTAAAGTCACAAATTTGGCTCGTCGCTGCTACACGGTAAAGTCACAAATTTGGCCCGTCGCTGCTACACGGTAAAGCCACAAATTTGGCCCGTCGCTGCTACACGGTAAAGTCACAAATTTGGCCCGTCGCTGCTACACGGTAAAGTCACAAATTTGGCCCGTCGCTGCTACACGGTAAAGCCACAAATTTGGCCCGTCGCTGCTACACGGTAAAGTCACAAATTTGGCCCGTCGCTGCTACCGTAAGTCAGGGTTGAATGAAGATCTGGGCAGCAGGTTGGTAATCTTCCCTCACTCAGCGATGGTTAAAAATTGTTACTGTGTATCGGTGGGACTCGAACCCCGGGCTCACCACCCCCTCACGCTGACCACTCGGCCACCGCCTCTTACAGGTTTCTTTTTAGTCTTCTTCTTTTTCTCTTCTTTGTCGTCTTCTCTTCCTTTTTGTCTGATGCTATTTTTTTTGTCGTCGTCTTTGTTGCTGTTGTTGTTGTTGCTGGTGGTGGTGGTGGTGGTGGCGGCGGCGCGTCAGGCAGGCAGCATCGCCACACACACAGAAGGTTTATTTGGATCTCCGGCGCTGCGGCCAATAAGGCAAAGTGTTTATGGCCAATATTTCTCGCGGGTTATTACGGAAGGCAGCGGCGGAGGGGAGGGGAGGGGAGGAGAGGCGTTGCATGACTGGGTGGGGCGGGTCAGGGCAGGCTGGGAAGGAAGGGTGGAGGTAGGAGGGAAGGAAAGGAAGGGTAGGGTTGTTATGGAGGATGTGTGGAGCTGCGGATGTTGCTTGGAAAGGAGGAGGAGCGGGGAAGGGCGAGGAGGAAGGGGAGGTAAGGGCAAGGTGTGAGAGGTGAGGGCGGACAGGGGGACGGAGAGCGTGCTCCCTCCCCCTCGGCTCAGCATCAACTAGCCTGATCCGGTGAGTCAGGCGCCTTATACACGCCCTATTCACCGCTGAGTCTGAGGGATGCCCGCCATCTTGCCGCGCACACACCCTTAATGATGCTGGTGGTGGTGGTGAGGGTGGTGTTGGTAGTGGTGATGGTGGTGATGGTGGTGGTAGTGAGGCAGGCTTGACCTCTGTATTTCTTCTTCTTCTTCTTCGTCTCCTAGTTCTTCTTTCTTCCTCCTCCTGCTCCTCCTCCTTCTTCTTCTCTTCCTCCTCCTTATCCTCTTCCATACCCTATTATCCCTCGTGTCTTCCTCTTCCTCTCTTCTTCCTTCCAGTGACAAACCTCATCTTCTCTTCTCTGAACTAGAAATATGATCTTCCTTCTCCTCTCTCTCTCTCTCTCTCTCTCTCTCTCTCTCTCTCTCTCTCTCTCTCTCTCTCTCACCCACAACACCCATACCCCCCACACAATCACAATCTAATTCAATGCAATCAAAGTCGCTAACGTCATTGAGTTTTGGATTTGGAACCTTTTGGGGGGGGTTGAGAGAATACCGAGAACTTAACAGCAAAGAGGGAGGGAGAGAGAGGGAAGGGAGGGAATGGAGGGAGGGAAGGGAGGAAAGGAGGGAGGGAGGAAAACTGATTGATAGCCATTGCCTTTGTATAGAGAGAAATGGGGAAAGTCGAGGGAGCTTTGAGGGAGAGACAAAAGGGAAGAAGAGAGAAACGGAGGAAGAAGGAAAAGCAGAAGAGAAAAGGAAAGGAAGGAAAATGAAAATAATAAATGAATAAAATAATGAAGAAGGGAATAGAGAAAAATAGTAGAAAGAAAAATAAAGGAATGAAGGAAGGGATTAATTAAGAGTGAAAAGAGTAAAGAAAAAAAGAAGAAAGGAAGGAAGAAAAGAATGAATGAGAGAATAATTGAATAACGGAGGGAGAAAGGGAAGAAGGAAGAAAGGAAGGGGAGAGAGAAAGAGAGAAAGCTAGAGCGAGAGAGAGAGAGAGAGAGAGAGAGAGAGAGAGAGAGAGAGAATCTACACCATTTGACAACGTTCCTATTACATCTACGTGGTTTTCTTCTTCCTCCTCCTCCTCCTCCTCCTCCTCCTCCTCCTTCTTCCTCCTCTTCCTCATCTTTTTCCTTTATCTTCCTTACTTCTTCCTCTTCCTCCTCTTCCTCTTCCTCCTCTTCCTCTTCCTGCACAGAACCTTCCCTTATCTTGTTCTGAAAAAGAATTCTCTCTCTCTCTCTCTCTCTCTCTCTCTCTCTCTCTCTCTCTCTCTCTCTCTCTCTCTCTGATTCTCTCTCCTTTCTCTCTCTCTCTCTATCCTCCTCCTCCTCCTCTCTCTCCCTCTCTCCTCTCTTCATCTTTATTTTCTTCCTCCTTCTCTCTCCTCCTCCTCCCTCCCTCCTCTTTCTTCTTCTCCCCGTCTTTCTTCTTCTTCGCCTTCTTCTTTTTCTTGTTTTCTCTTTCTTTTGTTCTTTTTCTTCTCTTTTTTCTTCTTTATTCCTCTTTATTCTTTCAGTTTTCCTTCCTTTTTTTCTGTTTTTCTTTCTCCTTTTCTTCTTATTTTCTTCTTCTTCTTGTTCTTCATCGTCTTTTTATTCTTATATTCTTCTATTTCTTCTTCTTCTCCTCCTCCATCCACCCATCCACCATCCTCCCTCCTCCCCCTTCCACCGTGTCCTCTACACCTTCGGGCCAAGAGGGTGACATCCCCAATTGGCGGTCAAAGAATAGGCGCCCTGGACACAATTGGGTTACCGAGGGAATTTTCAGCCGAGTTTGGACCTGGCGGGGCGTGGCGAGGGGGGGGGGAGGGGGGTGTTAGTGGTGGTGGTGGTGGTGGTGGTGATTGTGTTTTTTAGTACAGATGAAAAAAGTGTAAAATTGGAAAAAAAATATAATGAAATTGAGTTCAGATTCTTTTTTCCTTCACAGCCAGAATTAGGTCGTTATGTTTTCCTTCTCTCTCTCTCTCTCTCTCTCTCTCTCTCTCTCTCTCATAAGAAGATATAAGTGTATACATCACTTTTCTTCTCTCTCTCTCTCTCTCTCTCTCTCTCTCTCTCTCTCTCTCTCTCTCTCTCTCATAAGAAGATATAAATTAATACATCTTTTACCTTCTCTCTCTCTCTCTCTCTCTCTCTCTCTCTCTCTCTCTCTCTCTCATATGAAGATACAAATTAATCCATTTTTTACCTTCTCCTCCTTAATCCTTCCTACTTCGTATCATATTGCCTCATTTCCTTTCTCAATTACTCATTACTCTTCAATCATTACACTTCAACAGCATTAATATATCTTTACCTCCTCCTCTCCTCCTCCTTAATCTCTTTTACTTCCTCTCTCATACTCTCACCCAGTTCTCCCACTCACACTCCTTCCTCCATCCTTTCCTTCCTTCTCTCTCTCTCTCTCTCTCTCTCTCTCTCTCTCTCTCTCTCTCTCTCTCTCTCTCTCTCTCTCTCGATCCCGTCAAACTCCTTTCTCCCTCTCTCTCTCTCTCTCTCTCTCTCTCTCCAACGAAGATTACACAACGGACTAATAGAAAGACGCAAAGAAAAGAGGAAGAAAAAAAGGGAAATAGGAGACGGAGGATTATTAGAAATTGAGCAAACTTGAGAGGTATAACGAGGAGGAGGAGGAAGAAGAGGAAGAAGAGGAGGAGGAAGGAGGAAGAAGAAGAAGAAGAGGACGATTAGGAAGAGGAGAACCAGCAGAACGTGGGGGAGGAAGGGAAGGAGAAGAAAGAAGAAAAAGAAGAAGAAGGGGATCAGTGGGATGAGTAGTAGTAGGAGGAAGAGGAGGAGGCGGCAAATCTACAAGGAAAAAAGCAGGAAGCAAGAGAGGACGGGACGAGCTCAATTAGACCTCCAGTAATAAGGAAATGAACCCTCGCGTCCCTCATCTCTCTCGCTCCCCGGCCTTCATAATCGGGCTTGGCGGCGTGGCGGAGGCGGCGTCCGTCAAAGGTGTTCGTTTCACCTGGCATACGTGTAATTAAGTGGCGCCCGAGTATGAGAGAGAGGAAGAGAAAAAGGAAAATGAGAGAAAAAGGTGAGGGATAAAAAAGATAGATAGCTGGGATGAAGACAGGGGAGTAAAAGGAAAGAAAAGGGAAGAATTTGGAAAGAAGTAGCGGCCGAGTATCAGAGGAAGAAAAAAAGGAAATGAGAGAAAAAGGTGAGGGATAAAAATGATGGATAGCTGGGATGAAGAATGGGAAGAAAAAACGATCATAAGAAAGAATAAAAAGGAAATAAGAAGTAAATATATATAAAAAAAAGTAATAGAATAGTAATAGAAAAATAGATTATAGGGAAATAAAAAAGTGTGAGATATAGATGTAGGTAGGAAGAAAGGGAAAGAAAAAAAATAGGAAAGGAAAATAAAAGTTGTATGGAAGAATTTGATGATGGAAGAGGTTGAAGAGAAGTTGGAAAAAGTTAAAAAGGAAAAAAAGATGAAAAGAAAAAAAAGAACACTAAATGCATCACCAACCACCACCACCATCATCACCACCACAACCATCACCACTACCACCTCCTACACCACATACTCACCACAACAACCACCACCATCACCACCACTACCACCACCAACACCAGACTCACCTCCCGCCACACCGGCAACCACCACCACCACCACCTATACCACAGACACCACCAGTAACACCGTCCCCTTCCCCTACAAATGAATGCATATGAATGAGGGCGCTGTGCTGTGTTCCTCCTTTATGCTCCGCCTTTACGAGCCACAAAACATGATATAAGGCAGCGGGAACGAGACACGAGTGAGACAAGTACAGTTTAAAAGGTCGACGTTAAAACACTTGTGACGTACTGGGACAATGGCACACACACACACACACACACACACACACACACACTACATAACTATTTCTCTTTTATTTTTTCCTTTTTCCCCAATCTACTATTCCCGTTTTCGTCCTCCTATTCCTCTTCCTTTTTCTCTTTTTTTTCTTGCCTTCTTTTTCCTCTTTCCTCCGCCTCCTCCCCCCCTCCTCCTCCTTCCATTCCCCACACCTCCCTTTCTTCCTCTCTCCTCCCCTCCCAACCACCTCCCTCCTCTCTTCCCGCTACTCCCCTCACCAAACCTCCACCCTTCCTCCTCCTCCTCCTCCTCCTCCTCCTCTCCACCTGTCCTCTAATTAATGGCACCTGAGAAAAAAGTCATTAGAAAGAGAGAGAGAGAGAGTCCGTGCATTCGTTTGTTTCACGGCGCCGGAAAAAAAAAAAAAAAGTTTGACGACCTTTTCGACACGAATATCATTAAGGGGCGCCGACGAGTTGTCCAGCCGAAAGGAATTTCGCCCTAAAAAAAAGGAGAGAGAGAGAGAGAGAGGGAAAACGTTTGAGAGAGGGAGAGAGAAAACGTTTGAGAGAGGGAGAGAGAGAGAAAAAACGTTTACGTGACTGACTGACTGACTGACTGAGTGAAGGAAGGATAAAGAAAGGAGAAAAGAATGGAAAGATTGATGGAAGAAAAGAAAGAAAATACGAGAAAAACTATCAAAAAAACACTAAAACACAAAACACCCGTCCACAAAACTCTTCCACCTCCTTCATAATACATTTCAAACGTTTATAATTTCCTCCTCCTCCTCCTCCTCCTCCTCCCACGCCCAGCACGCATTTAATATTATAAGAGACAGCGCTAATGAGTTCAATGAAAGCCTCGGGGCGGACGAATGAGGCGGAGAAAATGGGCGAAGGACTTAAATAGGGAAACTTTAATAGACTTGATGCGTATAATACCACGAGAAATTAATGAGAAAAAAAAGAGAATACAAAAAAATACATATAAATAAATAGAAAGATGGTTATTATTATTATATGTATAGATAGATAGATAGAAAAAAGAGACTAGAGGAGAAGAGGGGACAAAAGAGAAACCAGACGTCACACACACACACACACACACACACACACACACACACACACACACACACACACACACACACACACACACTGTTTTCTTTCCCTCTCTTTTCATTCTCTTCCATTCTCAGAACACCACTTGCTCCATTCTTCCTCTTAAGTTATCCCTGAATCATGAATGGCCGAGTCTTGAGGAGGGAATTCAAGCCTGTATTCTTTCTCTCCCTCTGGTGGCGGCCTTTTAAAACTCTTGTGGCCGCTCTTCTCTTCTCAGAAAGGCCCGTGAGGCTGCTCAGTAATATATACATACACCTCTTGGTCTGTCTAGTAGAGAAAACTTTCCTCGGGTATATATTGACTCAGCCTCTGTCCACGCGTCGAAAGGGTTACCACGGTCATATAGATCCAACACACACACACACACTACAACATTTACCTCTATGCAATATTGAGGAACCTGCTTTGTCCATGAGCGAAGAAACTCTCCCACGTGTGTAATATGCAACAACGCTTACAGGCGGGAAGAAAAGCAAACCCACAACGCCTTATATCTTTCTATGTCCACGAGCAAAGGAGATTTATTAATTTATCTATTTATTTATTTATTTATTTATCTATTTATTATTTTTTTTACATTTCGCCTATGGCACTGGTAGGCTCTCTTGGTGGCAGCCAGTTCTATCCCAGGGAAGTGTTTATAGTGGCGCCATCTTGCTTGCGTAATGCTGCCCAGGCTCATCTTTGATCCTCTCTGAAAGCATCCAGGAGTCCAGGTTGATGCGTGGTCTTCAGGACAGCATGTGGGTAGTTTTCGGCCACTCAGCGATGTCTCAAAAATTGCCAGCGTCAAGTGGCCGGCTGGACGCGAACCCGGGTCCTCTTGGAAGCGCGCCGGCCTCCACTCAGCCACCGCCCCTGAGGTGAGGAAAAGCTGGAAAACAACCCCCAACGAATTATATCATTCTTTGTCCACGAGCGAGAGATTCTCCACGTACAGCCTATTCAACAACGTTCAGAGGAGGGGAAAAGCTAGAAAACAAACACCAACGACTTATATCATTCTGTCCACGAGTGAAAGAGCGAGAGAGACTTTCGACACCAATATTATATTCACCAACGCTCAGGAGGAGAAAAAGGCTAAAAAAACAAACCCTAAACGCCTTCTTTGCCCTTGAAACTCTCCACAGCTACATATATAACACTCACCAGCGCACAGAGGTGAATAAACAGCCAGAAATCAGCCCTAAGACGCCTTGTTATTCTATTCTTTGTCTATAAGCGAAAGAGACCCTCCACACACCTATGTTATATTCAACAAAGCTCAAAGGTGAAAAGACCCTTGAAAACAAACCCTAAAAATGCCTTCTTTGTCCTTGAAACTCTCCACATCTACGTATATAATATTCAACAGCGCTCAGAGGTGAATAAACAGCCAGAAAACAACGCTCGGACGCCTTCTGTTAAGCTCCTTACGCGGCCTCGGTGTGAAAACTTATACCTGGATCGGCGGGGCGGCGGCGGAGGGGAGGGGAGTATCAGAGTCCCCGAGGAGCCGCGCGCCCGCGCTGCCCCGCGCCGCTGCTGCAATCAAGACAACTTTTGCATCACTACTGCAAGGCCCAAAGAGACGGTAAAGAAGCGAGTGTCCTCCTCCTCTTCCTCCTCCTTTCCTCTGTCTTTTTCTTTCTCTTTCCCTTACTCTTCTCTTTTCCCGTTCCTCTCCACTTCTTCTTCTTCTCCTCTTCTTTTTTCTCATTTTCTTTCTTTCTCTTCCTCCTCCTTTTCTTTTTCTTTTTCTATCTCTTTCTCTTCCTCCTCCTCCTCCTCCTCTTCCTGCACACGAAGAGGTAACAAGAACGAGAAGAGCCTCTAATTAAAACAACACCAAGACCCATGTGATGAAGAGGAGGAGGAGGAGGAGGAGGAGGAGGAAAGGGGAGAAGAAGAAGAGGAAGAAGTGTAGGACGAAGAGAGGAAAAAAAAGAGGAAAATAGAGGAAGCGAAAAGAGGAGGAAAGAAGAGAGGGATGGAAAGGAATAACAAGAAAGAAAGGAGGGAGAAGGGAAGAAAATAGAAATACGAAACGAAGGTGAGAAAGCAAGGAGAGAGAGAAGGAGAGACAGGAAGGAGGGGAAAGGAAGGAAAGAAGGAAGAGGAGAGGAGGGAGAAAGGGAGGGAAAAGAGGAAGGAAGAAGGAGGGAAGGAAGAAATGTTTGAGGGAAGAAGCTCCGTGCAAAGAGGATTGGACACGCCTCATCCTCAAAGTTCAGGAGGAGGAGGAGGAGGAAGAAGAGGAGGAGGAGGAGGAGGAGGAGGAGCCAAAGAAGCGAGGGAATGCTTGTGGTGGCATGAACGTGTAAAGAAAAGAGAAAGAAAAAAAAAACTTAATCCCTCGTACAAGGTGTTGCGTGTGTGTATGTGTGTGTGTGTGTGTGTGTGTGTGTGTGTGTGTGTGTGTGTGTGTGTTGGTTTCTAGTGGATGTGTTGATTGCTAGTGTGTTTGTTATTTACTATTGAATGTTTGTTGCTTATGGGTGTTGCTGGCGTGTGTGTGTGTGTGTGTGTGTGTGTGTGTGTGTGTGTGTGTGTGTGTGTGTGTGTGTGTGTTGCCCTGTGTTGCGAGTAATCTTAACTTGAACGAAAACTGAGACACTTGAACAACCAGCGCTCGGGGTGGGAAGAGAGAAGAGGAAGGAAGGTTAGGGGCGGGTGGTGGTGCGGTCGGTGTGCTGGGCGGCTCCGCAAGAGAGAGCACTTTGCTGGTCTTAGTAGGGCCTCCTTTGGCTTGGAGCGGCCTGGGAACAAAAGACGAGGATTGTGAAGAAACGTAACGTAGGAACAAGTAACGTTGGACCATTACGAGCATTAGGAAGCGAGAAGAAAGAAGAGGATAAAAGAAGAGTCAATTTGTTGATGTTAGTGGGGCGTCTCTAGACTCTGGACGGCATGGGAACAAAAGGAAAGGGTCGCAAAGAAAGGTAGAGTACGAACAAATAACGTTGGACCATTACGAGCATCAGGAAAAGCTATAAAAAGAGGAGATAATAGAGAAAACAGTTTGCTGATGTTAGTGAGGCGTCTCTAGGCTTTGAGATATCATGGGAACAAAAGGGAAGGGTCGTAAGGAAGGGAAAGGTAAGAACAGATAACGTTGGACTACTACGAGCATCAGGAAAGGCTAGAACAAGAGGAGTTAATAGCGAAGTCAGTCTGTTGGTGGTTGTGGGGCGTGCCAGGCCTAGAATATGCCGGACATGTGGGCAAAGGAAGGCACGGGAAGGTACTGCAATGAGAGGGTATAGAGCTGCAGTGTTAGTAGAAGCAATGGACAGGAAAACGGAGACAGAGGAGGAAAAGGAAGCACAGGGGGGTAGGTACTGGAAGCCGAGGAAGCACTGCAACATCACGAAGAGGCTCAGAAATAAAGGAGAGGAGAGCGAAGGAAATGAAGTACCGTGTAGGAGAACGAAAGAAGAATTAAGCAATGCAACTTCACTTAGAGGTTCAACGTGGTCAGGAAATCAGAGAGAAATAGAGAGAGACAGATATAGAAACTGAGAGATGAAGACAGAGACAAACTCATAGAAGTAAGGCAAAGTAAGGAAATGAAGTGCCGTGTAGGAGAACGAAAGAAGAATTAAGCAATGCAACTTCACTTAGAGGCTCAACGTGGTCAGGAAATCAGAGAGAAATAGAGAGACAGATATAGAAACAGAGATGAAGACAGATACAAACTCATAGAAGTAAGGCAAAGTAAGGAAATGAAGTGCCGTGTAGGAGAACGAAAGAAGTATTAAGCAATGCGACTTCACTTAGAGGCTCAACGTGGTCAGGAAATCAGAGAGAAATAGAGAGACAGATATAGAAACAGAGATAAAGACAGAGACAAGCTCATAGAAGTAAGGCAAAGTAAGGGAATGAAGTACCGTGTAGGAGAATGAAAGAAGAATTAAGCAATGCAACTTCACTTAGAGGCTCAACGTGGTCAGGAAATCAGAGAGAAACAGAGATGAAGACAGAGACAAACTCATAGAAGTAAGGCAAAGTAAGGAAATTAAGTGCCGTGTAGGAGAATGAAAGAAGAATTAAGCAATGCAACTTCACTTAGAGGCTCAACGTGGTCAGGAAAACAGAGAGAAATAGAGAGACAGATATAGAAACAGAGATAAAGACAGAGACAAGCTCATAAAAGTAAGGCAATTCCCCGACACATAATACTCCCCGAAACACACAAACTCGATCATCCGTCCATTAGTGCTGCGAAGAGGTTCTCATCAGGACGAGTGGCGGAGGCGATTAAACACTCATTAACGGCCAGAGACGCGGAGCAAAGCCTGGCGCTGTTAAAGTCGCTGGTCCGTCCCGGCGACTGTTAGGGGAGGGACCACTGGAGACCGACTTGCCTAAGGGAGATGCTGCCCAGGTTGGCTGTCTTGAGGGGCCTCTTGGGCGACCCCAGCCCGTTTGTGGCGCAGGCGAATTTTATTTATAGTGGCTGCCGTGATGTATGCCTCTTGCTTGGCCCATGCTGCCCCCCCGGTGCTCCTCTTGAACGAAGTGGGTGAAGATAGAGTTGATTGAAGATCCGGGCAGCATGTGGGTAGTCTTCCGCCCCTTAGCGATGGTTTGTAAAATCAGCTTGTTTCGGTGGGAGTCGAACTTGGGTACACAGGCTCACCACGCCCGCATGCTGACCACTCGGCCACCGCCTGCTCATGAACATTGCTGGTTCGTAATAGAGATGGCGTACTCATATTCCGTATTCATATTCGAACACATTTGAAAACAGTATTTGGATGCATTTATATTCGTATTTGAGTTAATCTTATTATCATTAAAGGTATTCTTATTCGTTTAACACAATGGCTCTGATCACTCAACGTGTTCAGTACGCGTCTGCATCGATCTGTTACCGTCACGAGTGGCGACGAGTGAGCGGCTGTGTGTGTGTGTGTGTGTGTGTGTGTGTGTGTGTGTGTGTGTGTGTGTGTGTGTGTGTGTGTGTTAAAACGAATGCCGAAGAGGAGGAAAAAAAAACTATAAAAAGCGAAGAGATAAAAAACAGGGGAAACGGTCTTGTACTTTTCTTTCCTAGTGATCGTGCAGGAAGAGGAGGAGGAGGAGGAGGAGGAGGAAGACTGCACGCGCCTGGCTCCTCCGATAACATTATTTTTTTACTGCCGACGTAATGCCAAGGATTATTAAGTCTTCTGTATATGCGTCTCTCTCTCTCTCTCTGTACTAATTGAGAGAGAGAGAGAGAGAGAGAGAGAGAGAAAGGGAGGGGGGAAGGGGGGGAGGCAGCAAATGGGACAAGACTCCAGCCATAAAGAGTTACGGGGCATGGCTGCAGACAATACAGGCGTTGTGGGGAGGAGGGGAGGCAGAGTATGGCAGCAGCAGCGTCGAGGCCTGATATCGCTACCCCGCTCGACGCCGCCACTGCCCTGAACTGTGACGACCAGGCGAGCCCCCGACTAGCGTAGAATTGGCGATTTGTGCGATTCATTTTGCCGTTCCGCTCTGTCAATGGAGATGGTATAACTAGTGCCGTAAGGGATAGAACGAACGAACGAGAGGGCGAGAAGTGACGTGCAAGATTCATGGGAGATCGAAGTGACATACAAGATTCAATGGAGATGGTATAACTAGTGACGTAAGGGATAGAGTTCAGGGTATATGCGCTGTCTGCCATGACGACCCGAACGAGAGGGCGAGAAGTGACGTGCAAGATTCATGGAAGATCGAAGTGACATGCAAGATTCAATGGAGATGGCCCGCGGATACCACACTACAGTAACTCACCAAACCCATTCCTCTCTCCAGTAACTCATAAGACCACACTCTAACAATCCAGTATCACTAAACCCATTCCTCTCACAGTAGAGGACGAAGACTTAGGGCCATTCTGGTAACGATGAAAACAAACAAAATGACTCTCTCCAGAAAGCTCATTAGGAAGGATTCCTCTCAGGAAGAATTAAGACGAACCAATTCTCTCTCCAGTAACTCACTCAAACCCATTCCTCTCTCTCCAGTAACTCACTCAAACCCATTCCTCTCTCTCAAGTAACGCATACGACGATATAGAGGTAAACGTGCAAAGAACAGCTTAATTTCTTCCTTTCCCTCCATCCCTTTCCTCAGATAACTTAATGTAATAAAAATTAAAAAACATTCCTCTCATAATCATTCTCTCACAGCACTCACTAATATATAGAAATACAGGGTTGAGGACAAGAAACATTAGCTTTAAGACTACCCGCAAGAACCAGCTAGCTACTCCAACCCAACCAAGGCAGGAATAGCAGCTTTGAAAGGCGTGCGGGGGCGAGCCAGGTAGGAGCCGCTCTTAATTAACACCAGGTGAAGGGGAGAGAGGGAGAGAGAGGGGAGAGTATGGGAGGGGGGACGATGAGGGGTGGAGAGGAGGAGAAGGGGGAGGAGGAAGAGGTAAAGAAAGACTTGAAAGAGTTTGGAAAGTTGACAGAACGTAGAGAGGAGGAAGAGGAGGAGGAGAAGGAGGAGTGAGTGAGGGAGAGAAGGAGAGCGGAGAGGTGAGGGGAAGGGAGAGACAGGGAGGGAGGAGGTGGTGGAAGATGAACAGGAGGAAGGAAAGGAGGGAGTGAGGGAGAGGAGACATGAGGGAAAGAAGGAATTTGGTGAGAGGAAGAAGATAAAAGTGAAAGTGATACGGGGAGAGAGAGGAAGGAGGAACAAGGAGAGAGAGAGAGAGGGAGGAAGAGGGAGAAGGCAGGTAAGAGGAAGAGGGTCAAGAAGAGGAAAAGAAGGTTAGAGTTATAAGAAACAAAGAGAGAGAAAGAGAAGAGAGGAAAGGTAGGTAAGGAGAGGACAAGGAGAGGAAGAAAGGTAAGGTAAGGTAAGGTAAGGAAGAGGAACAGAAAGAGAGAGAGGAAGAAAGGCAGGACAGGGTAGGTAAGGGATAAGAAGCAAGGAGGGAGAGAGAGAGGGAGAGAGGTAAGGGAGGGCAGGTAAGGACAAGGAGAAGAAGAAAGGTAAGGTAAGGTAAGGTAAGGCAAGGCAAGGCAAGGCAAGGCAAGGCAAGGCAAGGCAAGGCAAGGTAAGGCAAGGAAGAGGAACAGAAAGAGAGAGAGGAAGGGAGGCAGGGCAAGGTAAGGTAAGGGATAAGAAGCAAGGAGGGAGAGAGGTTAGGGAGGGCAGGTAAGGAGAGGCCACAGGTAACACAGGTGAGAGGCGACACAGGTTACACGTCAAGGTGAGTCTTAAAAGTAGGCGCAGTTAATTAGTGTGTGGCTCTTTAGGCTACAGGTGAGGCTAATTAGCGTGGTGTATCTGTATGAGGAGGAGGAGGAGGAGGAGGAGGAGGAGGAGGAGGAGGAGGAGGAGGAGGAGGAGTGAAGGAAGGAGAGATTTGACAAGTGTGTGTGTATGTGAGGTAAGTTTGTTGTGTGTGTGTGTGTGTGTGTGTGTGTGTGTGTGTGTGTGTGTGTGTGTGTGTGTGTGTATGGAGAAAGAAACGAGCAAAGAAAGAAAAGAAAGAAGGAAAGAAAGGAGTGAAGGAAGGAAGGAAGGAAGGAAGGAAGGAATGGAGAAAGAATAGAGTAACATATGGATGTGAGGAGAAAAAACACACAAAAAAGACGAAATAAAGAACCTAAAACAGTAGAGAGAGAGAGAGAGAGAGAGAGAGAGAGAGAGAGAGAGAGAGAGAGAGAGAGAGAGAGAGAGAGAGAGAGAGAGAGAGAGAGAAGAGAGAGAGAGAGAGAGAGAGAGAGAGAGAGAGAGAGAGAGAGAGAGAGAGAGAGAGAGAGAGAGAGAGAGAGAGAGAGAGGGGAGGAGGAGAGGTGTAATCGGAGAGTCTGAAGATCTTTACATAACCTCAAGGCGACGAGGGCGATGAAGGGGTATATAGACGGAGACAGAACCTTGCAAACACTCCTCCATTAACATCTATGAAAGGGACAAAAAGGAGAGGAGAGAGAGAGACAAGCGAGGATGGGGAGTGAAGGGAGCGAGAGAGAGAGAGAGAGAGAGGAGGTAGAGAGAGGCAGGGAAGAAGGAGTGAAAATGAAGGAAGAAAGGGAAGGAGAGTGAAGAGAGAGGCAAGGAAGGGAAGTAAGAAAAGGAGAGAAGAGAGAGAGAGAGAAGGAAGAGTATGGGAAGAGGAAGGAAGGCTGAGAAAGAAGGAAGAGGGTCGTGAATTTTGAGGGTATAAAAGGAGTTTGCAATAGAAGAAGGTAAGGAACAACAGAGGAAAGAAGATGAGTAGAAAAGTGTTAGGAAGAAGAGGAGGAGGAAAGAAAGAGAATTAGAAAGAGGAGGAGATAACAAAGAGAAGAAGATGAGGAGGAACAGAAAGAAAGAAGGAGAGTAATACAAAACGAAACAATAAGAAAAGGAAAATAAAGGAAGGGGACAACTATCAAAACATGACTTAGGAAGGTAGAAGAGAAGGAATCCAACAGAAGCAAAGCGAGTAAAGAGGGAAAGGAGGACGAAGAAGAACAGAAGGGAGAGGAAGATCAAAAGGAAGGAAAAGTAACAAATGAAATAGGAAGGTAAAGAAAAGGGAGAATGCTATAAATAATGTAACTAAGGAAGGTAGAAAGGAAGGGAGTTTGATGAAGGGGGAGAGGAAGCGAAGATGGACAGGAAAGAATAGAGGATAGGAAAGGAAGGGGAGAAGACTGTAAATACGGAGATAGAGATAGATGATGATAGGGAAGGAGCGAGATAAGAAAGAAAGGAAGGAGAAGGAAATTAATGAAATGAAAAAAAAATAATTAAAGAAGGAGGGTAAGGAAGGGGAGAAGACTATAACAAGTGAAATTGAGAGATAAAAAGAAAGGAGAGAGAGAAAGTGATGTGTAGGATAAAGAAAGAAAGAGAGAGAGAGAGAGAGAGAGAGAGAGAGAGAGAGAGAGAGAGAGAGAGAGAGAGAGAGAGAGAGAGAGAGAGAGAGAGAGAGAGAGAGAGAGAGAGAGAGAGAGAGAGAGAGAGAGAGAGAGAGAGAGAGAGAGAGAGAGAGAGAGAGAGAGAGAGAGAGAGAGAGAGAGAGAGAGAGAGAGAGAGAGAGAGAGAGAGAGAGAGAGAGAGAGAGAGAGAGAGAGAGAGAGAGAGCAGTAACTGAAGGAGAATGAAAAATATCACAAAAAATGAAAAAAAAATGAAAGTTAAGAAAAAGAAGAAAAGGAAGAAAAGGAAATGACAAGGGAAAAGAAAGAAGAAAAAAGTGAAGAAAACGTAAAAAATAATAAGCAATGAGGAAAGAAAGAAAAACGGAGAAAAAAAGAAAAGGGGAAAAGAATATCAGAAAAGGAGAACTATGAAAATTAAGGAAAAAGAGAACAAGGAGAAGGAAAAATAGGAAAAGGAGGAAGAGAAGAAGGAAAGAGAAGAAAATCCATTCAGTAATATGGGAAGGAGAATAAGTAAACCACACATAGTCTAAAGAAGGGCAAAAAGAAGAAGAAGAAGAAGAAGAAGAAGAAGAAGAAACTCACACAATATCACTTACGAACATCTTGGAAGGAAGGAAGGAAGGAAGGAAGGAAGGAAGGAAGGAAGGAAGACAAGACAAAGGAGAGGGAAAGATGAGACAAAGGAGGAAAGGAGAGAAAGAAAGGAAGGAAACAATGAAATGAAGGAGAGAAAATGGGAAGGGGTAGGGAGGAGAAGGAGGAGGAGATGGATTTCAACCCCCTATCTTCTTCCCTTCATCTTCTTTATCCCCTCGCCCTCGTTTCTTCCCTTCTTCTTCCCTTTCTTCATCCTCTTTCATCTCCTTTTCATCTCCTTTTTCCTCAATTTCCTCACCATCATCATCCTTCCTCGCCCCTTTCTCCTCTTTGTTTCTACTCGTTTTCCCCTTCTTCACAACCTCCCTCTTCCCCTTCTTCATCTCCTTGCCCTCGTCTCTTCGTTTCTCTCTCCTTCTTCCTCTTCCTCTCATTCTCCCTTTCGTCACCCCCTTTCCCCTTCTTCAGCACCCTCGTCCTTTCCCTTCTACGTCCTCTCCTCGTCCCTTTCCCGTCACCAACACGTTCGTCGCTCATGGGCAAGGTTATTAAGCGTCTGTCACATTACCGGCGCTAAGAGCCTGTCGCATTATCTCAGCCCACTCGCCCGTGAAATTGAGTGTCTCGCCTTTTTATGCATGAAAATTTCCTCCTCCTCCTCACAAGCAGCATCGACATCAAGGGACATCAATAAGAGAGTAAGGAAGGAAGCAAGCTAACATGTATTTACCTTGTGATTAGAAGATCGAGCTTATTTTCATCTCATCCACGTGAAACATAGGTAAGTTTTTTCTCCTTTGTTTTACCTGTGGAGAAAGAACAAAAAGAAAACAGTGACAAATATAAGGAAAATGATTTTACTATTTCTTTACATTATCAACACAAAAAAAAAAAAATGGGGATGAAAAATAACTTAATAACAGCGGAATAACCAAGACAAAATACATTCAAAATTACACCAAAATCATAACCTGACTCCCCTGCACTCCTCTCTCGGCCCATAACTTTCCGATCATCAACTCTCACTTTTAACCTGCTCATTTTTCCTCTCATCTCACACTCTGACCTTCCTACTCCTCCCCTCTCTCTTTTTTAGGGAGGGCGGCTCCACTCCAGCCCCGACGCCCCGTAAGATGATTAACTACCGCCCATAAATCAGTCTTTTCTCAATTCCCTTCCTGCCTCTGGACCTCTCTTCCGTCTCCCTCCCTCCATCTCTGCCTCACCTCTCCCTCCCTCCCTTCACCTTACCTCTTTGCCCTGGTCACTCTTTCCCCAGCTTCCCTCCCTCCATCTCTGCCTCACCTCTCTCCCTCCCTTCACCTTACCTCTTTGCCCTGGTCACTCTTTCCCCAGCTTCCCTCCCTCCATCTCTGCCTCACCTCTCCTAACCTCCCTCCCTCCCTCCCTCACCTTACTCTTTGCCCTGGTCACTCTTTCCGCTCCTTCCCTCCCTCCATCTCTGCCTCACCTCTCCTTACCTCCCTTCACCTTACCTCTTTGCTATGGTCACTCTTTCCTCTCCTTCCCTTCCTCCTTCTCTTCATCCTCTCCTTCCTTACCTCCGCCCTTCTCCCTCTTCTTCATTCTTTTCTCCATTTCTCTCTCCATCTTTCCTTAACTTTGCCTTACCTTTCCTAACCTCCCTTACTGACCTCACTTAACTTCCTTCTTTCCCTCTTTCCTTTCTTTCTCCAACTCATCCTTCACTCCTTCCCTCCTCGCTTCTTCCTTTCCTTCATTTCTTCTTTTTATTTATTTCTTCCTTCCTTTCATTTTTCCTTCCTTCCATCCTTCCTTCCTTCCTCCTACTCACACTCCACCACCTCCTCCTCCTCCTTCACCACCTTCTTCTCCTCCTACACACTCCTACATCTCTTTAACGGCCACTAGATTTCACGTATAAGATGTTAGCGCTCATTAATATGCTGTTTACCCTTCCTCGGAGCGGGGAACCTCCTTACTCTCCACCTTTTCACCTGCATACCGAATCTTCACCTAACCAGCGTGGGCGGACTTGCAAGCCATATGTATTTAACTTTCCTCGGAGCGGGTCACGTCTTTACTCTCTCCCTGCATAACATCTTTTTACCAGCATACAGCAACCTCATCTAACCAGCGTGGGCGGACCTGCAAGCCATATGTCAGACTCTATGCGAGGTGGTTTCCGAGCGTTATAAGTTTAGCTATACATTAATGGCGTGTTGAAAACTATATACCTTTCTCTCTCTTCATCTTTCCCTCTTCCATGCTACAATACTCCTTTTCTTCTTTATTCCTCGTCTCTTAATTCATCACTTTTTCGTTATCTTCTCCTCCTCTTCCTCCTCTCCCTTTCTTCTTCCTCTTCTTCGTTACCTACCTACCCATTGCCCCTTCTTCGTCCTCTTCCCATTCTTCATTCTCTTGCCTTCGTCTCCTCGTCACTTCTCAACCACCACCACCACCACCGGACGGCCTACGTTTAACAGAAGAAATTTAGTGGCCATGAATAATCTTAAACTTCAGTTCCCGCCTTGTCATATGTACCTCGGCTGCTTAACATTGCTCTCCCTCTCTCTCTGTGTGTGTGTCTCTGTCTCTCTCTGTATCACTTTTTCTCCTCCTCTTTTCTTTCTTCTCCTCTTTTCGTTCTCTTTCTCTCCTCTTCCTCTCATTCTCTCCTCTCCCTCTCTCCTTTTCCATATATCTCTCTCTCTCTATCTGTCGCTCTCTCTCTCCCTCTCCCTCTCCCTCTCTCTCTCTCTCTCTCGTAACATTAACACGCCGCTGGGAACGATGAAGAGAGACTGGCGGCCTGGCTTACTAAGGCTCACCCGCTTACTGGCTTCCTGCTTGTAAGGAAATTTCAGGCGTAAAAACACGAGGGACACAATTTCACGGGCGATTGAGCTGAGATAACGCGACAACTTCCTTAGGCGACGTTAATGTGGCAGACGGCTCAATTTTCTCGTTCATGAGCTGCATGTTGGTGACGAGAGAAGGGATGAAGGCGAAGGGGGAAAGGAGGGCAGGGAAGAGAAGGGAAGGGAAGGGGAGGGAGATAATGAAGATGATGTAAGGACGGGAAAATGAAGGGAAGGGAAGGAAGGGAGGAGAGAACGAAGGAGGAGGAGGAAGGGAGATAATGAGATGATGTAAGGAGGAGGAAAAGAAGGAAAGGGGAGGAAGGAAGGGAGTGAGGAGAGAACGAGAGAGAAGGAGGAAGGAAGAGAAGGGAAGGGAAGGGAGATAATGAGGAGGGGATAAAGAGGGGGAGGAAGAGAAAGTTAATGAAGAAATGAAGAAACAAGGAAGAAAATGGATGAAGAAGGGAAACAGGAGGAAAGTGAAAGAAGATAAGGAGGAAGAGAAGAAGGAAGGAACAAGGGATAAGAAGAAAACGGGATAAAGAAGGGGAAGGAGAGAAAGAAAGGAAGGAAGGTCGGTAATGAGGGACTGAAGAAACGAAGAATAAGGAAGAAAATGGATGAAGAAGGGAAGAGAAGAAGGAAGGAACAAAGGATAGGGAAGAAAAGGGAAAATGTATCTATGAATGAGTAAGGGGAAAAAAATAATGAATAAAGAAGATAAAGAAGAGAGAGGAGAAGATAACAAGAAGATGAAAGGTGGAATGGAAGAAAGGATAAGAGGAGACGAGCGATAAAGATGGAAAAAAAAACTGTGAAGAGGGTTAACTTAGACGACGAAGGGAGGAGAGAGAGGAGGTGATAACGAAGGGGGGAAAAGGAGGAGAGGAAGATAACGAGAAGATAAGAGATAGGAACCAGAAAACAGGGGATGATAAAGAGGGGAACACAGCAAGTGAGGCTAGTGATATAGACTGATAATGAAGAAGATGGGGAAAGAGGAAGGGTGAGAAGATGATGAAGTTGAAGATGAGGGTAAATTATGTAGATGGCAAGACTGGGATTAAAGATAAGGGAACTTGATGAAGAGAGAGAGAGAGATGATGATGGTGATGAAGAGGGGAAGATAAGAGAAATGTGAAGGAAGGAGAAGGGTGAGGTTGATAATAATGGGACAAAGGATGAAGAAGGAAGGAAGGAAGAAGTTACAGTAAGGTGAAGATGGTTTATTGATAACGAAGGAAGGAGAAGGAAAGATAACGAAGATAGATAGATAGATAGATAGATAGATAGATAGAGAGAGAGAGAGAGAATGTAACATACTTATCAACATCTTAGTCATATAATTAACTTTTCTTTGTCTTTTTCCTTATAATTTCCCCACTCTCTCTCTCTCTCTATTAACATCTTATATAATTAACATTTCTTTGTCTTTTCCTCTCTCTCTCTCATTATTATCAACATCTTAGTCATATAATTAACTTTTGATTGTTTTTTTCTTTATCTCTATTATCAACATCTTAGTCATATAATTAACTTTTCTTTGTTTTTTTTACTTATGATTTCCCCACTCTCTCTCTCTCTCTCTCTCATTAGCACCATGACACTTTCCATCTACACTCCCCTTTCCCTTATCTTTCTCCGCCACTCTCGCCCGTGATCCGCTTCCCTATACTCCTCCAGACAATCTAATTCCACTGACCTCACCGCTTTGTCTATACCTCGACCATCGCTCCTGCCGTACTTATCACCCCCTTTCCTTTACCCCCTCCTCTCTCGTTCTTATGTCTTTCCTCTTCTTTCTTCTCTTCTTCTCTCCTCTTCTGTTTTGTTCTGTTTTGTCCTATCCTGTCTTCTTTCCCTTCCTTTCCTTTCCTCTTCTTTCTTTTCCTTTCCTTTGCTTTGTTTTTCTCTCCTCTCCTTTCCTTTCCTTTTCATTTCTCTCTTTTCGTTTCATCTCCTCTACTTTCCTTTACTTTCCCCTCCTCTCCTTTCCCTTCTCTCACCATCTCTCCCTCTTCTCGTCCTCCCTCCACTGTCCTCCTCCTCCTATCCTCCTCTCTCCCTCAACAACCCCTTCCCCTCTCATCCCTTTCTCCCTCTTTTCTTCCCCTTTCATCCCTCCCTCCTCGCTCTGGGCGCCTCGAAGTATTGCGTTGCGTAGCGGGTCGTCGTGCGGTGCCGTTAGCCTATACATGGGTCGTTAGGGCGGGCCGTTCACCCCTACCTGCGGCCCGGGTTCGGAGGCCTGCGGGTTTAATCAACTTGCTGTGCCCTGATGCCTTCTCGCCTCGGCATCCTCTTCCTCCTCCTCCTCTTCAACTTTCTCGCCCTCTTCTTGTTTTTCTTGTTCTTCTTGTTCTTGTTCTTCTTCTCCTTTTTGCCCACGACTCCTACGAAAGCCTTGTCAAATAGATGTTCTTGGGTGATGAGATTCTAATATTACGACCCTAAATTTTCTCTCTAAAGAGGGGATCAAAGATGAGGTCCGGGGGCAGCATGAACCAAGCAAGATGGCGCCACTATAAACACTTGCCTGCGCACAAAGGGCCGGGGCCGACCATTAGACCCCATCGAGAAAGCCTTCCCTTGCCATAGCCGGAACGTAAGAAAGGAAAAATAAATGCTTACTTAAGGGGAGGATCAAGCAACAAAAATAATTAGTTAACGAGGATAACGAAACAATCAGGCCTCGCTCGTTCTTCCAAACTCTCTCTCTCTCTCTCTCTCTCTCTCTCTCTCTCTCTCCTCCCCTCCCTCCCCTCCCCAGCGGGCGTCGCCGTGGGCCTGGCTGCAGTGACCCTCCAGGCTTGGCTCGCTTCTCAACTCGGCAGTCCGGCCAAGATAAACAGTGCAAAAGTTTGTTCATTAACTCAGCTACTAATTGAGCCCCGCACCCTAACCTGCTACCCTTGGAACGCCGCTCGCCTCCCTGCCGACCCTCCCACCCACGCCAGGTATTACGTTACGCCCGTGTGAACAGCCGTGCCAAGTCTCACTAAGCTGGAGGATCATGCAAAGAAAAGACACACTATGCTCATGCGACCTAAGGTAAAGCCTTCGTTAACAACCCCAACCGAGTCATATAAAGCCACATACGAAGCCGCACCAAGCCAAGGAGAGGAGAGAAGAGGAAGGGAGGTCGAGTATGTGTAGGAAGAGGCGAGAAAGAGAGGAAAAAGAAAGAAAATAGAAGAAAAAGGAAGGAAAAAGGCGGAGAAAAGGGGAAAGGAAGGGAAAATCGTGGAAAATCGGAGAAAGATGGTGGTATGGGAAGGGAAAGGAAGGGGAGGGGAGGGAGGGGAGTGGAGGGGAGAAACTAGGAGGTACTGGACAACGGGAGGGGGGGGGGGGGCAGAGATTGTAGGGGAGGAGAGTGGAGAGAAGGGGAGGGACGAGGACGTACTGGGCGGGGTTAAGCGTAGCGAAGGGAAGGGACGGGGATGAGATGGGGGAGGGCAGAGATTGTAGGGGAGGAGAGGGGGGAGAGGGGAGGGACAGGTAGGCACTAGGGATGGAGTGGGGCGAAGGAAAGGACAGGAAGGAGGGGAGGAGGGGAGTGGAGGAAGAAACTAGAAGGGGGAGAAATTGTAGGGAGGGAAGAGGAGGGACGAGGAGGTATTGGGGGGTGGAGTGGGAGAAGGGAAGGACAGGAAGGGAAGGAAGGAGGGAGGAAGGTGGAGGCAGTGTTCCCTTTTTCCATCCTGACGGTCTCCAGGCTCCGTTTCCTCGGTGATTGGGTCAAAGGCGGCGCAGTCACCTTCTCAGCGGCGCCTGGTTGCCCCGCTGAGTCACCTTCATCCTTTTATCAAGAACCTTATGGACGGAGAGATCATTGAGGAAGAAGAAACTCGCTCTCTCGTTCGCTTGCGCTCCCCTCACTTTGATATCCTTCTCTTTCCTTTTATTTTATTTTTTTCATTTCTCCCAAAATTCCCTTGTTTTCCCCTCCCATTCCCCTGTCACTACTCTTCTCCTTCTCTCTCCTTCCCTTCCTTTCCTTTCCTTATTTTTCTTCCCTTCTCTTCCTTTTCCTTTCCTCTCCTTTCCTTTCCCTTACTTTTAATTTCTTTCCTTTCCTTTCCTTCTTTCTCCTTTCCTTTCCTTCTTTCTCCTTTCCTTCCCTTCTCTTCTATTCCGTTCCGTTTCCTATTTGTCTCATTAATTTCTCACCCTTCCCTTTCTCCTCTTCCTCCTCCTCCTATCCTCCACACACACACACACACACACACACACACACACACACGCGCGCGTATAAAAAATGGCTTTCAATAATCTTTCGTCTGTATATTTTGACCCCTTTTTTTCACTATTTCTGAACGTAAATAGAAACGAGTCAACGGCCTGAAAAGAATTAGAAAAAAATATGAAGAAGACTCACTGTGCACGGAAATAGATATTGGATAAAGTGAACGATAAAAAAATAAAGAATATAAGTCGTGGCAATATCGGGATAAGTTCACGGTCAACAGAACTAAAGCAAAACTCGTACGATTCTTCCAATGTGAGAGTGAACGGCCGTGTTGCCCGCCATTTTGCCCTTCAGTGAGCCAACAGACGAACGATGACAACGACAAAAATAACAATAACAACAGCAACACCACCACCACGCCCATTGCCACCACCGCCACCACCACCATGACCACCACCACCACCATCACCACCATCACCATCACCATCACCACCACCATCAGCAACAATAACAACAATAACAACAATGATATGCCAGTAAAAAAACATCGGAAGTGCCAAATTAAAAAAATAAAAATAAAAACCAGTCTTTTTCCTCATTAAGTCAACACCGGAAGCTGCACTGAATCGATTCCTTCTGTTTCTCCTCTGTCTCATCTATACAGTTTTTTTCCTTTCTCTTTTCCTTTTATTTCTCATCTTTCCATTTTCCTTTTCTCTATGTCGTTTTCCTTCTCCCTCTCCCTGACAACCCTCTCTCTCATCAGCTCCAATCCTGTTTTTCCTTAATCGCAGCCTTTTCCTCTTTTTTCCTTTATTTTTCATCGTCCTTCCATTTTCCTTTTCTCTATGTCGTTTTCCTTCTCCCTCTCCCTCACAACCCTCTCTCTCATCAGCTCCAATCGTGTTTTTCCTTAATCTCAGCCTTTTCCTCTTTTTTTCCTTTATTTTTCATCGTCCTTCCATTTTCCTTTCCTTCTCCCTCTCTTTCCACCCTGTTTCCCCTTTCTTTCCCTTCTTTCCCATTACAAATCCTCCCTTTCACACCCTCCTTTTTGCACAGACATAACACTCTCCTCTATATTCCTCCTCTTCCTCTTCCTCTTCCGCCTCCTCCTCCTCCTCCTCTTGAATCTGTGCGTTATGTAGTGATTGCTCTCCCAGGAATGAGAGAGAGAGAGAGAGAGAGAGAGAGAGAGAGAGAGAGAGAGAGAGAGAGAGCATTGGATACCCCTCTAAAACAATCTGATCCTTTTTGTTCTGTCCGAATCCTTTAACTTATAATTGCGTTCCTTCTCTCTCTCTCTCTCTCTCTCTCTCTCTTCCCTTCCCTTCCTGGTCACTCCCTTTCCTAATACTTCTTCTTTTCAGTACATTCGAATAGCGTTTGGTTTTGTTGGTAGAAATTACTTTAAAATCACAAAGAAAAGGGAGAGAGAGAGAGAGATAGTCTGGCTACTGATAAATTGATGGGAGAGACAGACACATAGATATATAGATAGATGGATAGATGGATAGATAGATAGATAGATAGAAAAAACATATATGGTTGGAAAGAGCAATGAATAAGTTTGTCAATAAATTTAAAAGAAGTTAAGCAATAAGAAATACAAATATTGATAAAAAAGTTATAAATAAATATATACAGATAAAGAAATACATAATTGATAAGCGAAGTGATTAAAAAAAGATAATTAAGAAGATAGACACGTAACTAGATAAAAAAATATAGATAGATAGATAGATAAATAGTTATACAAATAAACACACACACACACACACACACACACACACACACACACACACACACACACACACACACACACACTCCCCCCTCCATTCCTCCCCATATAACTCCCTCCTTTTCCCCAGACAATTCCCTCTCAACTTCCCTTCACGCCATTCTATTCCTTCCCTCTTCCCTCCTCCTTCCAACCCCTTTGTCCCCGCATTGTGCTCGATCCCGCTGACTCCGTGCAGACTACGTCACCCGCCAAAGGATTGATACACACAGGATTGGATTCGACAGGCGGGATCCGATTCTCTGTGTACCACACCGCGCCAACCTACGGAACATTACCGCGCCTGACCAAGGGATAGATAGATAGATAGATAGATGAATAGATATAGATAGATAGATAGATACTGATAGACAGATAGGCTATAGAGAGGTAGAGAGAGAGAGTAGAGAGAGAGAGAGAGAGAGAGAGAGAGAGAGAGAGAGAGAGAGAGAGAGAGAGAGAGAGAGAGATAACGTAATAAAGAAGGAACATAAAAGAACCGAAGAAAGGAAGGAAATGAATAGAAAAAAAATAGATAAAAAAACACTTAATAATCGTTTCAAATTATATGGAAAAAAAAACAACCATGGCCTTCGTGTTTTAACTTAGAACATAATTATTTTCAATCCCTCTTTAACTTTCACTTCCTTAACACACTTTTCCCTCGCTTTTTCCTTTTTTTTTAATTTTATTTTAATTTTGTTTTCTGACGTTATCAAAAAATATTCCTTCCGCCTTAACCTGTTCAGATCAAAGACATACTGACTTCAGTGCTGTTTTAGGCTGGCCCATCTCTCTCTCTCTCTCTCTCTCTCACCCCTTTCTCTGCCTCTCCTCCTCCTTCCAGTCTTTATTCTTCCTTTCAAACCTCCATTGCTCTCTCTCCACACACACACACGTCCGTCAATTGGGCAACACCTTCACCGCCTGTCACATTCATTTTATTTCGGTCCCCCGAAAAAAAAAAAATTCTCATGACTCAAAAGGCGGCCGAAAAATGCAAGAGACGTGAATTTTGGGACAAGTTCTGAGCCAAATTTCAGAGGGAGGGAGGGAGGGGAAGAGATGGAGGAAGGTAGGGTGGGAGAGAACGAAGGGGATGGAGAGAGAGTGGTCGAGACCGAAGGGAGGGAGTGAGGAGGAGAAGAGAGAAAGAGGGAGGAGGTTAGAGGATAATAGGGAAGGGAGTCATCATTTCTGTTCTCTACTCCCTCCTCCTCTTCTCCTTCCTTCCTTCATTCATTCATCTCCTGCATTCTTTAACTAACCTCTCACTCACTACCTCCCGTGAAAGAGAAAGGGAAAGGATGAGGAGGGCTGAATGAGAAAGATAGATATTAATAGATGGATGAAGATGGATGGTAGATATAGATGTCAAGGATAAAGGAGGAAGAGGAGGAGAAAGTGGATAGAATGATGAGGGGGAGGATAAGAATAAGGAGGAAGAAGAAGAAGAAGAAGAAGAGGAGGAGGAGGAGGAGGAAAGAAAGTTTTGATTTAAATGAGACGAAAGACGAAATAAATAAGGAACCAAATCTTTCTCTCTCTCTCTCTCTCTCTCTCTCTCTCATACTTAGAGCATTGATCGCAAAATATTTTATGAGGAAATTATAAAACAAGCGATAGAATTTATGTATGTGTGTGTAGAGAGAGAGAGAGAGAGAGAGAGAGAGTTTATAGATAGGTTTCGTGCGACTAGAATTCCATCGTCTCTCTCTCTCTCTCTCTCTCTCTCTCTGTTTATTCAAATTACTTTCCGAACAACTTCCCTTACCTAATTTATCTTCTTTCCTGCCTTCCTCCCTTCCTCCTCCTCCTCCTCTTTCTCTTCCTCCTCCTCCTCCTCCTGCACTTTCTCCTTTTCCTCCTCTTCCTCCTGCTCGCCATCAGCTTATATCAGAACGCTCTCAGGTATATCAGATTTAGCCAATACATTCCGCTTGGCTCAAATCAATTCCACAGGCGTTTCATGAAATATAAATTCCTTTAGCAACGAACAAAGTGATCTCGTTTCACTCCTAGGGGACAAAAATCAGGTGGCAGCGATATTAAGATGCAAATATTTCACAGCGATGTAATAAAACAGGTAGGCGTCTGGGGTGAAATTTTAGTGTTGTGAGCGGTGTGGAAATGAACGGTGGAGCTCAGCGAGAGGAGGAATATTAAGTACGTCTGTGTGCGTGTGGCTGCTGCGTGGATACGGCTGCTAATGTGTTTTATGGGGATATGGAAAGTGCCGGACGTTACTGTGCTTTCATTTTACCTTTTAACCTTATGAAACAGAAAAGGCCACTGCTGTTGGAATGGGACGAGAATCTGTGTGTACTGAATGAATCTCTCTCTCTCTCTCTCTCTCTCTCTCTCTCTCTCTCTCTTGACCTAATCACGGCCTTGAAGATGGAAACTGCAAGAGCAAGAGAGAGAGAGAGAGAGAGAGAGAGAGAGAGAGAGAGAGAGAGAGAGAGAGAGAAAGGTAGTATTGAAATCTGGCTTGTTTCCACTGTAGAGTTTTTGCAGTCAAAGAGAGAGAGAGAGAGAGAGAGAGAGAGAGAGAGAGAGAGAGAGAGGATAAAACGGAAGTGTAGAAAGACAAAGAAAGGGAACGAGTGAACGAGGGAAGGGAAGCAGAGGCACAAGAGAAGTTAACTATATGCAAAAATACTTCTTATTAGAGTTGTATATTGTGTTATGAAGAAGTTACTATTATGGCTTACGTTGGCCATGGGAACTGAGGCTTAGAGAGAGGAGGAAAAAGAGGAGGAAGAGGAGGAGGAGGAGGTAGACGAGGAAGTAGGAAAAAATATATAACCACAGAGGCCTTAAGGAGGGGAAGGGAAGGAAGGAAAGAGAGGAAAGGAAAGGAAAACGGAGAAGGAAATGAGTATGAAAATAAATAGGAAAAGGAGGAGGAGGAGGAGGAGGAAGAGGAGGAGGAGGAGGAAGAAAACTGAGATAGAAGATGGTAGTTAGGGAAAGAGGGAAAGAAACGAAAGAAACTCGGAAAATTAAACTAGGATGAGAAAAAAGGAAAAAAAAAAGGAGAAGGAAGCGATGATATAAGAATTGGGGATAAAAAGAAGAAACAGGAAAAGAGGATGAAAATTAGAGAATGGAAGGAAGAAGAAAACATTGAGAGAACGAAGAGAATGAAAGACAGGAAGAAAGAGAAGAATAAAGGCGAGAGAGAAAGGAAGGGTAAATAAGAGAGAGAGAGAGAGGAGGAAGGAGGGAGAGTTAAATAAGCCCATGGAGGTAAAGAACGGAGGTATTATGGAGGAAAGGAGGGAGAGAAAGCCCAGAATATGAGGAGTAAAGATGCCGGGGAGAGAAAATGAAAATATAAACTAAAAAAATGGCGGGATAAGAGAGAGAGAGAGAGAGAGAGAGAGAGAGAGAGAGAGAGTACCTTTCCTTCCCTCCAGGCTTTGTACACCCACGCTTCCCTTTGTTTCAAATTCTTTACACCTCCTCCTCCTCCTCCTCCTCTTCCTCACGTTCCTTCCTCCTATGCGCTCTCAGAAGGCCCAGTGACTACCTCTTATAGCCCACTCTTCCTCCTTCTTCTTCTCCTCCTCCTCCTCGTTCCTCTCAAGTCCTCGTCCTCGTCCTAACTAAGAGAGCTCAGTTTTGTTTTCCATATTTCTCTGTTTCTTCTTCTTTTCTTCTTTTTTTCTCTTTCTTCTGCTTTCTCTGACCTCTCCTTCTCATCTTTTATTCTCCTTCTTTCATTTTCCTATTCTTCCTTCTTCTGTTTTCCTCTCTATGATTTATCTTTCTACTTCATTCTTTTTTTTTTTCTTTTTCTCGGTCTTCTTTCAATGCCGACTTTTGCCTTTTCATCTTTCTTTTTCTTTTTCTTTATTTTTCTCTCCATTTCTTTCCTCTTCATTTCCTTCTACGTACTGTCCATAACCTCCTCTGTTTTTATTCGCTATTCCTTCATTTTTCTTTTTCTTCTCCTCCTCCGCCTTTTCATATTTCTAGTTTATTCGAAACATAATTCTCTCCTATTTGTTGGTGTTCTTTTATAGTCCTCCTCCTCCTCCTCCTCCTATTCCTTCTTCTCTCTCTCCTGTTTTCTATTGCCTTGGTTACTCTTATTTTTTTCTAGTTTCTCCTCCTTTTCATATTTCTAGCTTATTCGAAACATAATTCTCTCCTGTTTGTTGGTATTCTTTTATAGTCCTCCTCCTCCTCCTCCTCCTCCTCCTATTCCTTCTTCTCTCTATCCTGTTTTCTTCTAGTTACTCTTATTTTTTCTAGTTTCTCCTCCTTTTCATATTTCTAGCTTATTCGAAACATAATTCTCCTATTTGTTGGTGTTCTTTATAGTCCTCCTCCTCCTCCTCCTCCACAGGTCAAGGTCCACAGGCCATATTCTGTTACAATATGTCGCCAATTAACGCCAGGTGAGAGTCCCATGCATGGCAACTGCACCTGACACACACACACACACACACACACACACACACACACACACACACAATATCAGAAGAAAATGCATAGTAGAGTCAGGGAGAGATTGAGATAGAAAGATAGATAGATAGATAAAGATAGATAGAGATAGATAGATAGAGAAAAAAAAAACACATCCACGAGAGCAAACAGAAATAGATATTAACAGAAAACTCACAAAGAAATGTAAGAAAAGAAATTAAGAAAAAATAGAAAAAAATAAATAAAAGCAGAAAGTATGTAGAAAATATGGAAAAGAAAATGAAAAGCAGAGAAAACATGAAGATAAAAACTAAATAACAAGAGGAATAAAGATGGAAGAGGGACAAACAGAAGAAGAAGGGCGAAGAGGAGGAAGATGAGGGCGAAGAGGAAGAAGAGAAGAGGAGTAGGAGGAGGAGAAAGGGGGAAGGCAAGGAAGAGGAGAAAGAGGAGGAAGGCAAGGAGGAGGAGGAGGAGGAGGAGGAAGAATGGGAAGGCGAGGAGGAGGAAGGAGAAGAGGGCGAGGAGGAGGAGGAAGAGGAGAGCAAGCAGCAATAGGAAGAAAAGGGAGAGGAGAAGAAAGAAGGGGAAGAGGGAGAAGAGGAGAAAGAGGAGGACGAGTAGGAGGAGGGATAAAGAAGAGGAAAGAGAAGAGGAGGAGGAGGGGGAAGAGGAGGAAGGGTCGGGCGGTAATTGGTCCTCAACGGAAGCTTTCTCAAAAGGTGATTAGCGGATGCAATTAGGCGCGGCAACAGTTTACGGAAGATAACTAATCCGCGGAGTTTATCCCGGACTACCGCGGCGAGAAGGAGGGGGAGAGGGGAGAGAGGAGGAGGGAGAGAGGGGGAGAGGAGGGATATAGTATGGAGAGAACAGTTGGGTGAGACTTGGGTGAAAGACAAAGGAAAGAAGGGATAGGAGGGAGGGAGGTAGAGGGAGAGGGAAGGGAGAGAAGAGAGAAAAAAAAGGGAGAGGGAGGGAAAGCAGATGATAATGTATGGAGAAAGGGCAGGGAGTGGGAGAGAAGATAGATTGTAGAGGGGAGTGGGAAAGGAACACAGAACAAAGAGAGGAGATTTATAAAAGAGAGGGAAGAAGGGATAGGTAGAGAGAGGTAAAGAGGGAGAGGGAGAGAGAGGGCTGGGAAAGAATGAGATGTAGAGAGGAAAGAAGGGGAGAGGATATAGAACGAAGAAAGAAAGCAAGAGAGAGAAAAAAAGAAAAAGAAGGAAAGAAAAGAAAATGGTTAGAATTAAAAAAAAAGGAGGAGGAAGAAGAGGAAAAACGGAAAGGCGAGAAGGACGAAGGACAAGAGGGCGAGGAGGAGGAGGAGATGGAGGAAGAAAGGGAAGAAGAAAAAGTCGAGAAGAAAGAAGTTGAAGGCGTAGAAGAGAAGATAGAAGAGGGCGAGTTAGGGAAAACAAAGAAGGATAAAACTAAGAAAAAAAGTGAAATAAAAGAGAATAAATGAGAAAAATTAATAAAACAAAAGGCGAGGGAAAAGAAAGCCCGAGACAGGAGGTGAAGACGAGAAAAAGTCTGATAATGAGCGTAAGAAGAGAGGAGATTAAGGGCAGACTATAAGGAATTACAGGCAGGAGGGGAGGCTAATGAGGGGAAGGGAGAGAGAGAGAGAGAGAGAGAGAGAGAGAGAGAGATGGTAAGTTTTTAAATTTAGCTTGTTTCCACCGTAGAGTTTTCGCAGCGATCAGGAGAGAGAGAGAGAGAGAGAGAGAGAGAGAGAGAGAGAGAGAGAGAGAGAAAATAGCGTGGCTCATTAGTTTTGTTTTTCATAGTTATTTGTTTTATTTTGGTTCATATTGATTTTTGTGTAATTTATTGTTATTTTTGTTTTTTGTCAATATTCTGTTCTCGTTCTTGTTTTTCTTGTTCTTTTTTTCCTCTTTCTTCTCTTTTCTTTTTTTCTCTCATTTTTCTTTTCTTTTTTTTCTTTTTCTTTTCTTTTGGTTTCTTTATCTTTTTGTTCTTGTTCCTGTTCTTCTTATTCTTCTTGTTCTTCTTTTATTATCATTTCTCTCGTTTCTGTTTCCTCTTTTGGCGTAATTATTCTTGATTCATTTCCTTATCACTATCTCTCTCTATCATCTCTTCCTCCCTTTCTTTATTTTGTGTTTTCCTTCCTCTTTCTTTCTCCTCCTCTCTCTCCTCTTCGCCTGTTCTTTACGTTCCATGATCGCCGGCAATGAAGGGAAGCTCAAACAAACGCCATGGAGGGAACAAGAAGGACGAGAATGAGACGGAAAAAGGAGGGAAAGAGAGAGCGTGGACCAGAAAAGAATAAACGAAGGGAGGTAGAAGAAAGGGAAGGGGAAGAGGAGGAAGATGAGGAGAGAAATGGATGTTGAGAGGAGAATGAACGAAGGGAAGAGAAGAAAGAAGGGGAAGTGGAAGGAAGGAAGGAAGGGGAGGAGGAAGATGGAGGAGATGAAGGAGAAGGAAATGAGAGAGAGAGAGAGAGAGAGAGAGAGAGAGTGTGAGAGAGAGAGAGCGAGAGAGAGAGAGAGAGAGAGAGAGAGAGAGAGAGAGAGAGAGAGAGAGAGAGAGAGAGAGAGAGACCCACACCCACACACACACACACACACACACACCCACACCCACCCACACACACACACACACTGCACCCACACACACATCTACATTGACGTTAGTTGTTCAAAGGCTTCAACGCTAACTCCTTTTAAATATAGGCCATTATGAGGAACATTAGTCGCGGATGAAAAGGATCGAGGCGTGTTTGACCAGCGCGAGTGTTGCTTTGGATGGTCGTGTTACCGGTGTTGTGAAGGATCTGATGCTCTTAATGCTCTTAACCTACGCGTGGAATCGACACAAGGTTACACGAGGAGAATTTGAACCTATCGTGGTTGAGTGAATCTCTGACTAGTGGGTTTACTGGCACTGAATAGCCGGATCAATGCTTCTTTTGCCTTTACATATTCGCTTTGACCTGACATCAAGGACATAGAGTAAGGACAGAACGACGCGTGTCTGGATAATCGTCTTAATCAAAGGAGTTAATGAGACTTGCGCTTCATCTCACATAGAGGAATACAATTTGCTTCTTACCGTATTTCAAAAAGAGATATTTGGAAAACTTAAGTACTTCAAGATATCGACAAACAAAACTCCTTTCTTTACGTGCCCTTAGGAAAGTGTTACTTCTTTCACCCTTTTGAAAAAATTTTAAAAGTTGGTTAAATGTTTTTCTTTTGTAATCAGGTTGAGATCTTTATTTCCTTTTGTTTCCAGCTGTCTCGACCTGACCTGACACCTCCTGCTGATGTAACTGCAAACTTATTCGATGTAGCTCTTAGCATGTTCATTTATAATAATAATAATAATAATAATAATAATAATAATAATAATAATAATAATAATAATAATAATAATAATAATAATAATAATAATGACAATAATAACAGAAGGCGCAAGAGTGATATAGTAATTGTTGTATTTGTGTCAATAGTGTCTGATAGTGTTGTGTAAGTGGCAGTAATAGTTGTTGTAATAATAGTACGAGAAGCAGTAGTAGTTGTAGTAGTAGTAGTAGTAGTAGTAGTACATACATACATATATACATACAATATACCTATCTCGTGTTTCGATCACTTGATAATTGAACAGTTTCTTACTTGATATAATACTCCACTTTATTCTCATTAAGAGGAAGACACACAACAAGAGGTTAAAAACTGCCAAATAATCAAGTGCACTGGTCGAGGGCGATACAATTTGACATTTTCTTAAACCCGACAACAGCTGATTAGAAGGAACAAACCTGAACGTCGAGTAGAAATAGCGAGTCCAATCTGACGGAATAAGAGAAGCGATACCAAGAGAAAAGACTCGGAAAATATCTTCTAGCACTTTGAAACGCTACTTGAACCACACAGAGTTAATAAGGTGCCATTTTACTTAATAGCGTTGTAAGAGAGAGGAAAGTAATGTCATCGTCGGGTGAAACAATGTATTTTGTGTTTAACGAAAGTATATTTTTACCGAAGACTAAATATCGGAGGTTAGAGACAGATATAGACTGTGTGGGAGTCTCTCTCTCTCTCTCGCAGCGTCATGTTGGGCCAATCTTTTTCGCTGACACATTTCCTCCAATATTTATCTCCTCCTCCTCCTCCTCCTCCTCCTCCTCCTCTTCCTCTACCTACCACCCACACACCCTCCCACCAGCTGCAACCCTGTCGCATAATTTAGGGCAAAAACCGGGCTTGCCGCGCGTTCACAATGAAGTTCACTTTTATACTTTTTCCTCCCGCACTTAATACACACACTCTGAACGAACGACGCGCGGGAAAGTAAAGTGTGTGTGTGGGTGAAAAAAAAGCCGCGCTAAAATGTGTAATGCCAAGCTGTCTGATGCTGCTGCGCTTTAATTGCTGGAGGAACTAACGAAGGTTCTCTTTGAATAATGTTTATTTTTAAACTTTTTGATGGTTTCTTTTACCTTTTTTTTACGGTTCCGCCCATGGAGCGGGTAGGCTTTCTTGGTGGGGCCTGATGGCCGGCCCCTTTCCGTCGTGGCGCAGGCAAGTGTTTATTGTGGCGCCATCTTGCTTGGCTCATGCTGCCCCCCGGAGCTAATCAATTACCCTCTCTCTTAGAGAGATAATCTAGAGTCCGGGTTGGTAGGTGGTCTTCTGGATAGCATGTGGGTAGTCTTAGTCCATTCGGTGGTGACTGAAAAATCAAAGCTTATAGCACCGGGCGGGGGGCGGACCCGCGTCGTCCTGGACGCGGCGCCATCACGCTAACCACTCAGCCACCGTCTTCCTTATAAATATATAATAATATAATATTCCTTTCTTTTCCTTTATTCCTTCCTTCCATCCATACAAACAAACCATAATCAGGCAACATAACACTTTCTCATTAATCTACACCTTGTTTAAAATTTACACTGACAAAGAGTTCAAGTTCCTAGCGATGACGAGCTCGTGTTTCTGAACTAAGCTACGGTCTGTCTGTCTCTCCGCCTGTCTGTCTGTCTGTCTATCTGTCTTTGTCTGTCTGTCTGCCAGTGCGGTTCGTCGGCTCGCTGTCCGGTTGATGAAGTTAGAGTGTGACGGAGGAAATTTTATTGTTCTCATTCCTCGTGTTAAGCAAAAGTTAGTCTGCGTCACATTCCCCGCGGCGCCGTGTGTGTGTGTGTGTGTGTGTGTGTGTGTGTGTGTGTGTGTGAGAGTGAGAGAGTGAGAGAGAGAGAGAGAGAGAGAGAGAGAGAGAGAGAGAGAGAGAGAGAGAGAGAGAGAGAGAGAGAGAGAGAGAGAGAGAGAGAGAGAGAGAGAGAGAAAAGTGAGTGAGTGTGCGTGTGCGTGTGTTTTGTGTGTGTGTGTGTGTAACTTTTTTTAATGCACAGACGAATGTATAATTATAAGCGAGTCAGACTTTTTATTTTATTATTTTTTTTTTCGTGTGAACGTAATTATAACTTGTGCGTTGAGGAGGAGAAGTACGTGTTCATTGTTACTCTCCGCGGAGGTCACCAGCTGGACTTTTTTAATATTTTGTACATCAGTTTTTTATTTAGTTATATATTTACTTTTTACTACTATGTGTGTGGGAGCGAATTATGTCCCGATGCCTTGATAAACAGTGTGTGTGTGTGTGTGTGTGTGTGTGTGTGTGTGTGTGTGTGTGTCACGTTAACAAGATTACGATGATGATTAAAAAGTCTACTAAATTGCAAGTTTTATGAGAGAGAGAGAGAGAGAGAGAGAGAGAGAGAGAGAGAGAGAGAGAGAGAGAGAGAGAGAGAGAGAGAGAGAGAGAGAGAGAGAGAGAGAGAGAGAGAGAGAGAGAGAGAGAGAGAGAGAGAGAGAGAGAGAGAGAGAGAGAGAGAGAGAGAGAGAGAAATCCATCCATCCATCCATCCATCCATCCATCCATCCAGCCAGCCAGCCAGACAGAGAGACAGACAGACACAGAGAGAAAGAGAGATACCTACAGAGACGCAAACAGAGAGAAAGAGACATACAGAGAGACAGGCAGAGACTGATGAAGAAAGATTGAAACAAATAGTTAGTTAGTTAGTTTTATTGACCACAACAACTGTCTTACAAGAAACGTTACAATGAAAGGTCCAACACAAATGATTTTCATGAGTTACGTCTCTGAACAATAAAAATATCTTACATTAAAAAAAAAAAACTTTTCTAGCCGCATTAGCAGACTAGAAATAAGTACTAGAAATAAGAAACGCCCAAAAATGCAAATAAATACCTATAAACTAAAACAAACCAGACACTAAAACATATACAATCCTACATAGACAGAGAAACATAATATATCTCTCAACGAAGTCAATCAATGAACCTCTCCACTCACTCAGGGTTCGTTCACACTACAAGCAGAGCAGGGCAGAGCGGAGCGGCGCGGCGCGGTTAGGTGTTCACACACATAAGCAGAGTAGGGCGACCTGTACAAGAATCATTCGCAGGCAACAGCCCGATAAACTCCTCGGTGTTTATCTGGAAGGATGATGAAAAATGTAACGATTTACAAAGGAACATGAAATTTCGTTGTTAATGCCAAGTCCCATGGCTGTGTGGGTCACTGATGATTGGGTATAGGATCAGAATATCACCAAATTAGCTTTTCTAAACATAGGGCTATTATATATCGTTAAATTAACTATGCACAATCTGGTCAGTTTTTGTAATTTTGTCTTCAGCGACAAAAACTCATGTTGACTGAAGGGTGGAGCCGTGGAGGACCGCTAGGTGCGAGAAGCAAAAAATACGGCCAAATTTCCCGAGCGTGGCTTGCGGTGTGAACAACTGAGCGTCTGTACATTCAAAATTATCTAAAAATTAATGCCGCTACTAACCGCTCTGCTCTGCTTGTAGTGTGAACGAACTTTCAGCCGTTGATGTCCTCGAGGCAGAAAAGAAAATATTAGAGAGTGAGACTGAAGAAGACGCGAGATTATGGAATGACACGTCCAGAACAAGAAGAAGAAGACCAAGAAGAAATTGAAAAAAAAGGAAAGGAAAAAGAAAAAGACGATGATGAAGATGAAGGAGAAGGAGAAGAAGAGGAGAAGATGGATGAGAGGAGGAGGAGGAGGAAAAGAGGAAAGAAGAAAAAAAACAGTGAAGGGAAAGATGGGATAAGAGGAAGAAGCAGAGAAAGAAGAGAAGGAGAAGAAGGAGGAAAAACAGGAATGGGAGGAGGAAAAAGAAAAAAAAGTGAATGGAAAAATATGGATAAGAAAAAAGTAGGAAGATAAATTGAGGTAAGAAAAAGAGATGACGAATTCCAAAAGAAGGAGGAGGAGGAGGAAGAGGAGGAGGAGGAGGAGGAGGAGGAGGAGGAGGAGGAGGAGGAGGAGGAGGAGGAGGTTTGATTGAATGCGGAAAAGAGGAATAAATATAAAGCTAACAAGAAAGAAGAAGAGGAAGAGGAGGAGGAGGAGGAGGAGGAGGAGGAGGAGGAGGAGGAGGAGGAGGAAGAAGAGGAAGAGGAGGAGGAGGTGATTAGGAATAAGAGGACAAATTCAAGGGGAAGAGTGGAAGATATGAATAACGTTGACAATAAAGAGGAAGAGGAAGAGGAAGAGGAGGAGGAGGAGGAGGAGGAGGAGGAGGAGGAGGAGGAGGAAGATAAATTAGAATATAGACGACCTGAAGGAGGAAAAATAAAGAAGAGAGAAGAAGGCAAAGAAGGGAATAACGTTAACGATAAGACGGAGGAAGAAGACGAAAAGGAGGAGGAAGAGGAAGAAGACGAAGAAGAGGAACTGAAGGAGGAGGAGGAGGAGGAGGAAGAAGAGATGAAGGAAACCATAATATGTTCGGGAAAGATTTATGAGAAGGGAGGGAAGGAAGGAGGGAAGGAGGGATGGGCTATTTATGAGGTTGAATTGAAGGAGACTTGTGTGCTGGGAGGGAGAATTATGGGCAGGAGGAGGAGGAGGAAGAGGAGGAGGAGGAGGAGTGGATGCTTACGTTTGGACACACTCTTCTTCCCTTCTCTTCCCTTTCCTTCCCTTTACTCTCCTCTTTCTCTTTCCTTCCATTCCTTTCCCTTCCCTTCCCTTTATATCCCTCCCATACCCTTCCCTTTCCTTTCTTTTCCGTACCTTTCCTTTCCTCTCCTTTCCCTTCCCTTTCCTTTTCTTTCCTCTCCTTCCTTTCCCTTCTCTTCCATTCCTTTTTCCTCTCTCTTTCGCCTCCTCATCCCTTCCCTTTCTTCTTTCCTTCTTTTCCTCGACATCTTTTTCCTCTCCCCCATCCCCTCCTCCTTCCTTTCCTCCCGTTTCCCTTACAGCAACCCGTCAACAACCCCCTCAAACACACATACTCAACGCCTCCTAACTCTCTTCGTGTCCCGCTCTTCACCTCCCTTCACCGTCACCTTGAACCATTAGTCTTGCACGCACGTCTTGTGTACCGCTGCTCCCGTCTCTCTGCGTGTGTCGGTGTCTGTCGGCGTCTGCGAAATTGGCCGTGGAGGCGCGAGAGACGATTACTCATACAGGACGCGAGGTTCCGGCGGTGTGTTGACAGGGGAAACACTACTTGCACCGATGACATACGTGAGGGATAGTATGCGGCTGTTGTGTTGAGTTTGCGTTGCTGTTGTGTTTCCTCTTTCCTGTGTCGAGAGAGGGGGGCAACTTCGACGTATTTCAACCTATATTTCAATGGTCTGTTTTTTGGTTATTCCTTCGGGTTTTCTCTCTCGTAGCGGTACTGTGTTGAGGGTTATCTCTTTCCTGTGTCGAGAGAGGGGGGCAACTTCGACGTATTTCAACCTATATTTCAATGGTGTGTTTTTTTGGTTATTCCTTCGGTTCTTCTCTCTCTCGTTGCGGTACTGTGTTGAGGGTTATCTCTTTCCTGTGTCGAGAGAGAGGGGGGCAACTTCGACGTATTTCAACCTATATTCCAATGGTGTGTTTTTTGGTTATTCCTTCGGGTTTTCTCTCTCTCGTTGCGGTACTGTGTTGAGGGTTATCTCTTTTCTGTGTCGAGAGAGAGGGGGGCAACTTCGACGTATTTCAGTCTATAGTCCAATGGTGTGTTTTTTGGTTATTCCTACGGTTTTTCTCTCTCGTAGCGGTACTGTGTTGAGGGTTATATCTCTTTCCTGCTTGTTTAACTCGATGTGTTCCTCTGACAGAAGATAAATCGTACAGAAGAAGGGATACAGAGAGATTAAAAAGAACGAAAAAACCATGATTCCTGACTTATACATCTTTTCCATCTATATTTTATTTTTCTGAATCGGTTTTTACTTTTCTTTCTTTTTTTTTTTGTTATGGATGATAATTTTTGCTCTTTTCCTAATTAATTTCTATATCATGTCCCAGTATCTACCATTCATGCAGTTTAGTTCCTCTATTTGTCAAGTATTTCTTTGTATATCATTTCCTCATTTCGAAGTCTCGTGTTTTATTCGTTACTTTCCCTCAGCAAACATGTTTATTACTGTTATTTTATCTTGCTGTTCCCTCATTAGTGCCTCACGACTGCCGTGTGTGTGGTGAAAGTTGGTGTTATTATCTGATCACGCGCCGCCCACCACCTCCCACCTCCCTCCCGAGCCTCCGTACATGCCAGAGTCGTTCATCACACCCCTTCACCCCACCGCGCCCCGCCCCGCCCCGTCCCGCCCCGCCGCCACCTCGCCCTATACATCATAGACGGTCAATACACGTCTGTTAACAGGTGGTTTAGGGCCGTTCACTGTCCCGTCTCTCCCCCTAGTCACTCTAGTCGCAGTAAAGTGTCAGCTGTGACTCACTTTGTTTCAGTGAAGTCATGTAATATTTTGGGTCGTTGAAAGAGGCACCAGGAAGCAAACTATGTGAGAGCGTGGGCCGTGGCATGTGCCAACGCTCCCGATGTTTGAACTGTCCATCACTGGAGCCGCTGAGTAACGTATACACGGCTAGTATTGTCTATAGAGTTTGCCGCGTCACCGCCCAGGTAACGCTCCGCACGAAACACAGTTCATCATGTTGGCAATTGAAATTTGGCGGCAGTCTGGTGGAAATCTTGCTGAAAAACCTTCAGCTGATTAGTCTGTCGGCGCTGAATGCTGCGGGATATTTCCTCAGACTTTAGGTTGTTGAACTGAATGTTAACATTGTGTTTGACACAATTTGCTTCGCAGGTTCCAGAACGCTGGTGGAAACTTTGCCTCACAAACTGCCGCAATGTTTCGCTACTAAATACGAACATTTAGAGGACGAGTGGTGGTGGTGGTGGCGGTGATGATGATGATGATGATGATGATGATGATGATGATGATGATACTACTACTACTACTACTACTACTACTACTAACAATAATAACAATAAAATAATAATAAACTCAGTTATTTTAATGGAATACTTGTTACTATATGAAACTTAGGTAACTTCGTCATGATGATAACTTTCTGTAAGTAAAGTTGGTCGCATGTCACCTCAGTAACAGGTGTTTTGTTGAACAAGTTTTCACTTCACCTCAGCTTGATTTTGTTTATTACAGTGAAAACCTTGAGTTATACCGCAGGTTCCAGCGTCTCGGCGCCTAGAGTTTCACATTTTTCAACACGTGTTTCAGTCGTCGCCGAGCACTGCCAAGGACATCTGAGTTTAATTTAATTTATCTTGTTTCACCGATGTCCCTTGCGGTTCGTTGCAAAGAGGTGTGCTTCAGCAAAGTTTTAAGTCTCTCGTGTGTTTCAATTTGGGTCAGTCATCGGTCAGCAGCCCCGGCCAGCGTTCACGAGGCAGCAGGTGTCCCCGCCAGCAGCCCGCCTCGCGCCCCGGCCCTCGGCACGCCGCCTCGCCCTGATGAATGGTCCCTCTCGAGGCAGCGGCCACCGCCACCACTATGTTGCCTTCATATTACGAGGCCCCGGACACCCCTGCATCCCACTGCCTCTGCCTCACTGCCTCCCACTGCCTCCCTCCCCCATGCCGCGCCGCCGCTCAGGCCAGACAGCGGCTACACGGGAAAGCCTCAGCAATAATACTCATACTAATAATAAGGATTAATTTATGCAAGAAAAAAAGCAATAGAATACACTGATAAGACTAATACAAGGATAAGTAAGTCTCTCTCTCTCTCTCTCTCTCTCTCTCTCTCTCTCTCTCTCACACACACACACACACACACACACACACACACACACACGCACGCACCCACCTTCCCGCCCTTCCCATCAAAGCAGGGTGACGGTGATTTATGAGTGAGATGAGAAAGTTTGGCCACACGTCGACGAACTTGTTGTGAGGCTTTAGACCGTGTTCTCTCTCTCTTTATCTATCTATCTAAAACAATGTAAATAAATAAATAAATAAGAGAAATTAATAATATTGTACTACCACTAAAAATGACATCAAAATCTGTCTATCTATCTATTTATATTTGCGAATAATAACAATAATTTAATAGATTTTACCTCAGTGTTCTGTTTCGAAATTTTGTCCTAGATTCTCTAACGTCCTCTGTTACAATAATGAATAACGTCACTGCTGTTAAAATGCCTAAGAGAATGTTATAATGCAATGCTGACCTATATGCACGCAACGTTGTAATCTTTGTACCCACATATGAAATGGAATTGCAGGGGAGAGAGAGAGAGAGAGAGAGAGAGAGAGAGAGAGAGAGAGAGAGAGAGAGAGAGAGAGAGAGAGAGAGAGTGAGAGAGAGAGAGAGAGAGAGAGAGAATATAAACATCATCGTCCACACACCAGCCGTCATCAGCACACAATTACACACTAATAATTAAAACACACACACAAAACACACACACACACACACACACACACACACACACACACACACACACACACACACACACACAGGCGTCATTTTTGTTTGCTCTCATGAAAACGAAATAATAGATAATGATATTCTCTCTCTCTCTCTCTCTCTCTCTGCCAACAGAAAGGCAAACATCCGGAAAATCTGTAATCTTTTCAAATGGTTTCGAATTGCCTATAAAATCCATTTGGGGAAAATTTTATTAATAATGTACATATTCTCGTGTTGCTGTGTGTGTGTGTGTGTGTGTGTGTGTGTGTGTGTGTGTGTGAGAGAGAGAGAGAGAGAGAGAGAGAGAGAGAGAGAGAGAGAGAGAGAGAGAGAGAGAGAGAGAGAGAGAGAGAGAGAGAGAGAGAGAGAGAGAGAGAGAGAGAGAGAGAGAGAGAGAGAGAGAGAGAGAGAGAGAGAGAGAGAGAGAGAGAGAGAGAGAGAGAGAGAGAGAGAGAGAGAGAGAGAGAGAGAGAGTATTTTTCACAGACAGACAGACAGGCAGACACAGACAGACCAAATAGGAGAACCGCTTTGAAAACAGACAGTACCACGACGCGTACAGACACTATCAGACAGTAACGGACATAATAAGACACTTGAAACTACTAACACAAGACAATGGTACAGGAAAAGACACACAGACAACACACAGAGAAAAATATATACGTACACACACACACACACACACACACACATCTCGATCAGCCAACAGTCGCCATGAATATAAACGAACTATTACAAGCGGCGGCGGGCGAGACGGGGAAAAGAGGGACAAAAAAACATAGAAGAAAGAAATTAGTTAAGGAAAATGGCGAAAGTTTGGGTCGTGGGAGGAGGAGGAGGAGGAGGAAAAAAGAGGAGAGAGAGAGAAATAGAAGAAGAAAGAGGAATAGAAACAAGAGTTGAAGGAGGAGATGAAGAAAGAGGAGGAGAAGAAAGAGGAATAACGAGAATGGGATGAAGGAGGAGGAGGAGGAGAAAGAGGAATGAAGAAGGGGATTAAGGGAAGGAGAATAAATAGGAAGAGATACAAGAGAAGGAGGAGATGGTGAAGGATGAATAACAAGTGAAGAAGAAGGAGGAGGAGGAGGAAGAGGAGGAGGAGAAAGAAGGAGTAATGAGAAGAGAATGAAAAAAGGATGAGGAAAAAGAGTAGAGGCGTGGAATGAGAGAAACTTGTGTGATAATGAGGGAAGAAGAAGAAGGAAAGAAAAAGGGGAAATGAGAATGAAATGAAGGTAAACTTGAGTAAAGGAAGGAAATACAAGCGAGAAGTAAGGAAGGGAAGAAAAAATAGAAGGGAAAAAGAGGGAATGAGGAAATAAGACGGAGCGGTCGAAAAAGGAATGAAAGTAAAAAAAAAAAAAAAAACAGGAAGAGGGAAAGGAAGATAAGAGAAGAATCAACGAATGGGAGCTAAAGAAAGGAGTGATAATGGAAAAGGAGAAGAGGAAAGGGAAGAATAAAGAAGGAAGTTGAAAGTATTAGAAGAAAATATACCAGGAAACATGAAAAGATTGTATTTACCATTATTATTATTATTATTATTATTATTATTATTATTATTATTATTTATTATTGTAAGTATATTTATTATTGTTATTGTAAGTATTAGTAAGTAGTAAGTAAAAGTAGTAGTAGTAATAGTAGTAGTAATAGTATAAGTAATAGTAGTAGAAGTAGTAGTAGTAGTAGTAGTAGAATTAGTAGTAGCAGTAATAGTAGTAGGCTAGTATGTGGTAGGTAGTAGTATGTGTAGTAGTAGTAGTAGTAGTATAAGTAGTAGTAGTAGCTGGGGCTAATGTAGTAGTAGTAGTAGTAGTAGTAGTAGTAGTAACAACAGCAACAGCAGTATCCACAGCACTTTTTCTAATAGCTTTTGTTCTTATATTTGTTATAGTTCCTCCTGCTGTTATTGCTATTGTTATTTTTTGTTGTTGTTCGTGTCTGCAAGGCTTTGATATATTCCGCAGGGTGCCGAGCGAGCAGGAACATTCAATAAAGAAACTCGTTGAATAGATTTGTGATGAAAAGTGCAGAGATACAAAGGGTACGACATACAATTTTTTTCATCTTTCACGGTTGACAAAATCTACTGAAGTGAGTTAAAGGAAGATGAATCAATAAGAAGATTCTAGGACCAAATATACGATGAGATATTGAATGAATCTAATCAAAGGCTTCTGCCCATATCCCTGAAGGTTATGTTCCTAGGCTTTTGTTGAAGGATTTCCTAGAGATTCACGTATCAACCATCTCTCCTTTTCAGTAGTAATTTCCTTAAGGCAACCCTGACCCCATTTTCCTTAATTTTAGAGTAGCCCCCCTTAAACCTCATCCCCGGCAACCCTAACCCCATTTTCTTTCAGTACCTCTTCCATTAAACCATTGTTCTTCTCTCTGTTAATATCCCCTATCTTAAAACAAACTCCTAACTTTTATTTATGTATCTCAAGAATAAGTAAATGTATATGTTTTAATTTTAAGGCAGTCCCCCCTTAAGCAGAGATTCACATATATTGAACGCCATTTCTGTTAAGTAATGTATTTCTCAAAGACTCACATATATCAAGCCTTATTCTCGTTAAGTAATATATATCTGAAACAGAGATCCACTTATATCAAACTTCATTCTCGTTAAGTAATATATATCTGAAACAGAGATCCACTTATATCAAACTTCATTCCTGTTAAGTAATATATATCTGAAACAGAGATCCACTTATATCAAACTTCATTCCTGTTAAGTAATATATATCTGAAACAGAGATCCACTTATATCAAACTTCATTCCTGTTAAGTAATATATACCTTGAACAGAGATCCACTTATATCAAACTTCATTCCTGTTAAGTAATATATATCTGAAACAGAGATCCACTTATATCAAACTTCATTCCTGTTAAGTAATATATACCTTGAACAGAGATCCACTTATATCAAACTTCATTCCTGTTAACTAATACATACCTTGAACAGAGATCCACTTATATCAAACTTCATTCCTGTTAAGTAATATATACCTTGAACAGAGATTCACTTATATCAAACTTCATTCCTGTTAAGTAATATATACCTTGAACAGAGATTCACTTATATCAAACTTCATTCCGGTTAACTAATATATCTTAAACAGAGATTCACATACATAAAAAAAGACACTATTCTCCTCTTTAGACTCTCAAGAAACTATGAGACGCGAAAAAATCCTTCCCTTCAAACATCATTCCTATAGAGTAAAATACTCCATAGATTCACCTGTAAAACAAAAACACTATGTACCGTTACCTACTCTCAAGGAACTGAAAGACTCGTAACCTCCTCCCCCGCAAAGCCCAGGCCTGTCATCTTTAGCGGGGAAGAGATGGGAAGAGGGTCATTGGGTCACGGGTTGCAGGCGGCGGGGGCGGCGATGGAGGAGGAATACATACATAGGAATACATAGGAAGAACAGGTTAGTTTTTGTAGCCTAAGTATGAGGTCTTCTTAGGCACTGTACTGTATAATCATTCTCTTTTCTTTTCTTTACTTTTCCTCTTTTCTTTAATTTTCTTTCCTTTTCTTATCTTTTTCTTTTCACTCTCTCTTCATCGTCTTTATCGTTTTCTTTCGCTAGTATCAAAGAGGAAAAGAAGGGAGAGGAGGAAGAAAAGAGGAGGAGGAGGAAAAGGATGAGAGAGAGAGAGAGAGAGAGAGAGAGAGAGAGAGAGAGAGAGAGAGAGAGAGAGAGAGAGAGAGAGAGAGAGAGAGAGAGAGAGAGAGAGAGAGAGAGAGAGAGAGAGAAATGAAAGGAAAGGAAAAAAATTGACGAAAAAGAAGACAGTGAGTGAGTGAGTGAGTGAGTGTGTGTGTATGAGTATATCAACGTGTGTGTGTGTGTGTGTGTGTGTGTGTGTGTGTGTGTGTGTGTGTGTGTGTGTGTGTGTGTGTGTGTGTGTGTGTGTGTGTGTGTGTGTGTGTATCGTTCCCGCCTCATCAACCGGCACCCTCTCGTCGCTTCATGGCCCGTAAAGTGTAAGCCGCGTGATGAGAGGCTTTTTACCGCCCCTCGTTAAGCCGCCGTTCAGGAGCACACACACACACACACACACACACACACACACACACACACACACACACACACACACACACACACACACACTTGTTCACGCCTTCATGCATCACTGCCTATAACACCAGATACAACAATAATAACAACTGTATCAAAAGTAATAACATGAGCAACAACTATCAATACTAACAACACCAACACTAATAGTAAGGGGAAGGGAGAGAAAGATAGGAGAGGGAGAGAGATGAATGGTCAATTGGTCATACGGTGATGGAAGGTGGGGAAGGAAAGTCGTGAAAGGTCAACTGGGAAAGAAGGTTCGTGAAAAGAAGAGAAGGTAAGGAAGGAAGGTCGTGAGGAAGGAAAGTGGGGGTCGTAAGGGGAAGCAGGTCCTGAGAAGAGGGATGATCGTGATGGGAAGTAAAGGGCAGGATGGTCGTGAGGGGAAGGAAGGTCTTGAGGAAAGGAAGACAGCAAGAAAAAAATGAGGCAAAGCGAGAGGAAAGGTTGTAATAGGGGGAGAGAGGGGGTCGTGAGGGAAAGGAAAAGGAAGGAAAGTCGTATGGGAAAGTAAAGAGAAACTAAGGTCGTGAGGAAAGATAAAGAAAAGAAAGTACAGTTAAGGCAGGTCGTCGTCTCCTCCACCTCCTCCAAACGACCCCCACGACGCCTCCGAACTTGTACAATAAAAGGTGGTGAGCAGGAGGTCGCGTCTGGGTGGTGGTGACGCTCATAACGCCCTCTCCCTCTGCCGCCGCCCGCCGAGAAGACTTGAGACTCGATCAGGGAACTTTGAGAGCGCTGGAAAGTACGGTCTGTGTGTAGGGGTAGGGGTGGAGGGGGGAGAGATGGTGTGTGTGTGTGTGTGTGTGTGTGTGTGTGTGTGTGTGTGTGTGTGTGTGTGTGAGAGAGAGAGAGAGAGAGAGAGAGAGAGAGAGAGAGAGAGAGAGAGAGAGAGAGAGAGAGAGAGAGAGAGAGAGAGAGAGAGAGAGAGAGAGAGAGAGAGAGAGAGAGAGAGAGAGAGAGAGAGAGAGAGAGAGACTGACATTTTCAGCGACAACATCATCAGTAAGTAACTTTAGACAGACAACAGTGAGGGAAAGTTGGATTACGTTGAGTTGCGTTAATGATTAGACACGCGACGAGTTACTCCGTGAACAAAAAAATACCTGTTGATAATCTGCAAAAATGTCCACGGGAAGGAAAAAACAGCTAACCGACACTAACGAAGGTGAATTTGAACGCTAATACTGAGGCTGTAGTGAGTAGGGAAAAAGGTCGTGAAGGTAGGAAGGGAGACAGCAAAGAAAAGCGAGAGGAAATGGGAGGAAAAAAGGTCGTCCGAGGAGGGAAGTGGAAGGAAGTCGTGAGAAAAAAGGTCGTTGGGAAAAGTAAAAGGAATGAAGGAAGGAAGGAAGATCGTGAATGGAATCAAAGGGTGAGTTGAAAAATGCATATATATTGTTACTTTTATAAACACACCGCTTAAGGCGAGTTTGAACGTTAATATTGAGGTTGTAGCGCGTAGGGATTTTAGAGAAGGAGAAGTCTTGGTGGTAGTTGAAAAAGTTCCCACATATCGTCACCTCAACAAACAAAAGGAGTAATTTTTCCTACATTTTGGGATATTGAAAAAAAGAACCCTCGTCCTTCTCTCCCTTGTCCTATGATATATGCAGAAATAAAAAGGGAAATATACCAAATAAATATCACTTGGAAAAAAAAAAAAAATCGCCCCCAAAAAGAATGACTTAGTGAATTTGTAAACGAGAGTGACGATATGCAAAAGCGATGTCTGTGTGTGTGCGTGTGTGTGTGTGTGTGTGTGTGTGTGTGTGTGTGTGTGTGTGTGTGTGTGTGTGTGTGTGAAAGGCTAGCCCGTGTAAAGCAAAAGTTAACCATTCCTCCTCCTCCTCCTCCTCCTCCTCCTCCCTACCTACCTAAAAAAAAAAAAAAAAAAAAAAAAAAACTAGCAAGGAGTGAGTGAGCGAGTGAGCCGCCGCGGAATAATGAGTGAAGGCAAAAGTTTCTGTTTACGCCGACTTATTCATGAAAACTGTGTGTGTGTGTGTGTGTGTGTGTGTGTGTGTGTGTGTGTGTGTGTGTGTGTGTGTGTGTGATATAGATAGATAGTGAGAGAGAGAGAGAGAGAGAGAGAGAGAGAGAGAGAGAGAGAGAGAGAGAGAGAGAGAGAGAGAGAGAGAGAGAGAGAGAGAGAGAGAGAGAGAGAGAGAGAGAGAGAGAGAGAACCAGACAGACAGAGACAGAGAGCGTGTATATATGTTTGTGTCAGTATGTTTCCAGGAGTCTTAATTAATCAAGTAACCTCATTAGTACTTATAAAAAGGTTTCAGTAATTAAGAGTAGTCGTAAACTTTTCATTTGAGTCGACATCACATTAAGAGTGACGGAGGGAGAGAGAGAAGGGGGGGGGGAAGGGGGGGGGGGGTCCGGCGTTCGTCAAGGTGGGAATGGGTTACTGGATTAGTTAGGCCGCGACAACCTCCTTTAACCCTCCTCCTTACTCCGTCCCCTTCTGACACCTCGCCCAGAACAAGAGTCGTGTTAGTAATTCATTGGAAGAGAGAGAGAGAGAGGGAGGGAGTGTGTCTTTCCTTACTGCTGGAACGCCATTCTCATTAACATTATTATTATTAAGTCTCCACGTGAATTACTGAAGTACTCTGTTGCCTGCTTTTAAGATTAATTTTATTCTCTTCTCGACCTCCTCCTCCTCCTCCTCTAGAGATCTCTTTTTCTCTCTTTTACCTATTCGCTTTTTCTTTTCTTATTTTCATCTCTGTTTTAACCGCGTCTCCTCTCTTCTCTTCTTGCCTTTTCTGTCTTTTTTCATGTTTCTTTCATCCACTTACTCCCTATTTCCTCTCTCTTCACTTTCTGGTTCCTCTACTCCCTCCAGTCTGTTCCATTAGCTTTCTCCCAGTCTCCTTCCTCCCCGTCTCTCCTCTCTTCACCTTGTTCCCTTACCTCCTCACAACCTTTCTCTCATCTTCATTTCTCTCCCTCTCTCCTCTCTCCCGCCTGTTCCCATGCCTTCCCACCAACCACCTTCCTCTCCCTCTCTTCAGACTGTTCCTTCACCTTTCTTCCAGCCTCCTTCCTCTCCCCCTCTACTCCTTCCAAACTGTTTTCTCACCTTCCTTTTGACCTTCCTCCTCACTCCTCTTTCTCCCGTCTGTTCGCTAATATTCCTCTCAGCATCCCTCCTCTCCTCCTCTTCTCTCTCCCTGCCCGTTACCTCATCTTCCTCTCAGCATCCTTCCTCTCCCCTCTTCTCTTTCATGCCTGTTCCCTCACTCTCCTCCGACCCTCTCTTCTCTCTCTCCTAGTTAAGAGGCGGGTGTTGAGGGGCCCAAGTAAAGTGTGGATGGGGCCGTAAAGGGACGAGAATGCCGGGGCGTGCAAAAGGTGAAGGGAAGATGGGCCGTGAAGAAGGAAGGGAAGGAAGGAGAGGAAGGGAGAAGCCATTTTGAAGGGGAAAATTGAGGGGTTGTGTGAAGGAATGATGATGATGATGATGATTAGGAGGAGGAGGAAGAGAAGGAGGAGGAAGAGGAGGAGGACGAGGAAAAGGAAGGGAAGTTAGGCGTTGAAATTTGACAGATATAGATAGAAATAGATGGACAGATAGATAGAGATAGAGATAGATAGATAGATAGATAGATAGATAGATAGATAGAGAGAGAGAGAGAGAGAGAGAGAGAGAGAGAGAGAGAGAGAGAGAGAGAGAGAGAGAGAGAGAGAGAGAGAGAGAGAGAACGTGAGTCTGAAAGTTATGAGCCTGGAGGAGGAGGAGGACGAGAAGCAGGAGGAGGAGGAGGGGGAAGAGGAGGAGGAGGAGGAGGAGGAGGAGGTGGAGGAGTAGGAGGAGGAGGAAAATATTTTTAGTGTAGGTCAAAGCGAAAGGAGGAGAAAGGAGAGGAGGAGGAGGAGGAGGAGGAGGAAGGAGAGGAGGAGGAGGAGGAGGAGGAGGAGGAAGAGGTGTCAGTACGCTTTAGTCTCCGTCACGAATTAATTCCTTGGCCAAACTATCACGGAGGAATTCCAGCAACATTTATTTTTCTTCTATTTTCCTGTTTCCCAAGTCGCTTTTTCTTGCTCGCTTTTTCTTCCCATCGGTGAGGCGGCGGCTGAGTCTCACGCCCGCCGCGACCAACAAGCTGCGAACTTTTCAGTCACCGCCGAGTGGCCTAAAGTCTTCCAAATATATCGAGGCCGGTCTGGTGCAGGCTACCGCTGGTCCTTTCCTCCCCTCTGCTCTGCCACACACTCCCAACACCTATCTCTTCCTCTCATATGTAAGCTATAGGTAACATATGAGAGTAAAAAAATAGGTGTTGGGCTGGGTTAGGAAGATAGATAGGAAGGTAGAAGGGTAGGAGGGAAAAAGTTTCGTTTAGTCGGCGCAACATCTGTGGTCATATGCCGGTGGTAGGGATGGAGGCAGTGAGGGAGGCAGGAGGGTTGGTAGGGATGGAGGCAGTGAGGGAGGCAGGAGGGTTGGTAGGGATGGAGGCAGTGAGGGAGGCAGGAGGGTTGGTAGGGATGGAGGCAGTGAGGGAGGCAGGAGGGTAGGTAGGGATGGAGGCAGTGAGGGAGGCAGGAGGGTTGGTAGGGATGGAGGCAGTGAGGGAGGCAGGAGGGTTGGTAGGGATGGAGGCAGTGAGGGAGGCAGGAGGGTTGGTAGGGATGGAGGCAGTGAGGAGGCAGGAGGGTTGGTAGGGATGGAGGCAGTGAGGGAGGCAGGAGGGTTGGTAGGGATGGAGGCAGTGAGGGAGGCAGGAGGGTTGGTAGGGATGGAGGCAGTGAGGGAGGCAGGAGGGTTGGCAGGAGGGCCGACTCGTCGTTCTTTGTGCGTCACTTCGAGCAGATTCGTCGTGTGTCACAATGTTGAGAGTCCTCGTCTATGTACTCCCTAGTCTCTCTCTCTATGCCGGGACGCTCTTAACGACTCTCTCTCTCTCTCTCTCTCTCTCTCTCTCTGCAATGTCTATCTTTTACCTTCATGATGTTTCTGTGCAATGGTATATGTGTGTGTGTGTGTGTGTGTGTGTGTGTGTGTGTGTGTGTGTGTGTGTGTGTGTGTGTGTTCCACTCCATAAATAGAAATTCAGTGGGCGCGAAAATCCTGGGAATCGCGTCTTCCTTTAATATTTTACGCCGTACCCGAAGCGGTTTACATCGACGTCGTGTTTTTGTTTTATATTGGAAAGCGATAAAGGAGGAGGAGGAGGAGGAGGACCGTGACAAACTACTTCCTCTCTCTTGGTTTACATGAGTGACGAGGATTGCCTGACTGAAGTGATGTGTTGTACTGTATATACGTAGACTGATGGAGGGGTGAGAGGGGGAGTAGGGGAAAGGGGGAGTTACTGTGTGTGTGTGTGTGTGTGTGTGTGTGTGTGTGTGTGTGTGTGTGTGTGTGTGTGTGTGTGTGTGTGTGTAACTTTTTTTACAGCAAGGGAGACAGCTCAAGGGCTCGTAACAGGAGGGAGAGGTGCACGGGGTAGGATAGACTGGCTGGAGTGTTAGGGATAGTTATAACAGCATAGGACAGACTGGATAAGAACTCCCGTACAATGAGGGAGAGGTAAGCGCAGGGTAGGACAGGGCCGCGTCATAGGGTCGTATTATGACATTTCACCGCCCAAAAACGCATATTTGACAAGGCTTTCGTAGGAGTTTTGGGCATTTCCAGTAGTAGTTTTATGAGCCTGGTGGTAGTTTGACCCTTCTTCTGTACCGTGAACCTAAGGCAACACTCATTAGAACGCGACTGACCCCCTCTTTGACCTTTAGAAATAGCTGATGTTAGAAGCGAAGGTGTCTTATGAAATCGGCCATAGTGTTTGCCTGGCCAGCGGCGGCGCGCATGCAGTAAATTGTTTTATCATAGAGTAAGCTTCTTAATGCGGGTCCCTTGAAAAACGCTTTGTAATAATACGAAACTAATTGGAAGATTACCAAAAAGTCGGGCGATTAAGGGTAATATGTTAATTCTCTCTCTCTCTCTCTCTCTCTCTCTCTCTCTCTCTTGTGTGTGTGTGTGTGTGTGTGTGTGTGTGTGTGTGTGTGTGTGTGTGTGTGTGTGTGTGTGTGTGTTTTTCTCTCTTTCTTTTTATCTTTCCTTTGATCTTTCATTTAATCTTTTTATATTTATCTTTCTTTCCTTCTTTCCATTTTTCTTTTTTTCTTTCTTTCTTTATTCATTTATTTCTTTTATCTCTCTTTCTCTCCCTCCGTCTTTCCCTCCCTCCCTCCCTCCCTCCCTCCCTCCCTCCATTACTTCATCCTATCCTCTCCCTCTTTTCTCACTAAATAAACCATCCTACCTTCCTTCCTTCCCTCCAACTCTCTTTTCCGGCGCCCAGGACGAAGGTTACTCTGGCTATCTATCTATCTATCTATTTCCTTCCCGATATCTGCATTACTCAATCACTTCCTTCCTCTTCTTTCCTCACTAAATAAACCTTTCCTTCCTTCCCTCCCAAATCCCTTTTTTCTTCCTTCCTTTCTTCGTCTCTTTTCCGGGTTACTCTGGCTCGGTCGCCGCCATCACTCCCGCCATTGAGGCCGCAACAACGGGGCTTTATCACGCGCATTCACGGGAAATTGCCTGACAAGTTAAAGCGGCAACACACCGCCGGGAAACAGGTCGCCGCGAAGAGGAGGAAAACGGGGCGGGAAATGTGCGTGTGGCGGGGAGGAAAGGAAGGGAAGGGAGGCGAGGAGGGAGCGATGAAGGGCCGAGGAAAGGGGCGAGGAGTGACGGAGGAAAGGTAAGGAAGGGAGGCGAGGAGGGGAGGGGCCGCTTCCTCGTTCCTAGTAGCATCTCTCCAGTAATAAGGATCTAAGTGGACAATTATAAGGAGCAACTAGTGACCGAGGACGCAAGTACACACAAAGAAATGAGTCACAAGAGGACGCGGAAGATTCAAAGGAAGTAGATAATACAAAAAGAAAAGAGAGTCGATGAGGAAGAGGAGGAAGGCGAGGAAGACGAGAAAAAGGACGAGAAAAAGGAGAAAAGGAGGAGGAGGGAAATGAGAAGGACGAGGAAAACAAGGGAATGGACATAAAGGAGGAAGAGAAAGGAGAGAAGTACAAAGAAGAGGAAGAGGGGGAGGAGGACGGAGATGATGACGAAGAGGAGGATGAGGGAAAGAATGAATACAAGAACGAGAAGTAGGTGGAGGTGGGCCTGAATAAATGAGGAAGAGGAGGAGGAGGAGGAGGAGGAGGAGGAGGAGGAGGAGGAGGAGGAGGAGGAGGAGGAGGGTCGTGTCCGGAATGTGATTTACTGCCAACCTGCCCCACTATGAACGTGTGTGTGTGTGTGTGTGTGTGTGTGTGTGTGTGTGTGTGTGTGCTCGAATGCATGTGTGGATGTGCGTGTGTGCTTTTCCGTCCAATTCATAGACCACACACACACACACACACACACACACACACACAACCCCCCCACACAAACATAAATACCCCCATCCCAATCCCCCAACACACCACCATCACCCCTCTCCATCTCCCCCACCCTCACCCCCACCACCACCACCACCGCCACTACCTGAGCAACAAGCCAATTACCTCACCTGCAAACACACTGAGGCTGCCTGCGTTTAATTAAGTCACGAGTGTAAAGAATCTGCTATTTTGGAAAGTGAGCGGGAATGGTGCGCGTAAATACCACAAGAGGGAGAGAGGAGAGAGGGAGAGGAGGGAAGGGAGGGAGGGAAGGTAACGGAAGTAAGGGTCATATTCTTATTAAACATTTCGGAGTCCAAGCACACGGATTTGACAAGGCTTTCGTAGGCGTTGTGGGCATTTCCAGGGGTAGTTTTAATGTTTTGAATGATGATGATGATGATGACGGTTGGTGGATTAACGCGTTTGTACGGTGACGCTAAACAGTGCAGCGGGAATGGTGGACGAATATACTATAGACAGAAGGGAAGGAGGGAGGGAAAAAGTGACGCAATCTTATGTTTTGACTGATGATGACGATGATGGTGGGTGGTGGGTTGACTCTTTTGTACGGTGACGCTAAACAGTGCAGCGGGAATGGTGGACGAATGTACCACAGAAAAAAGGGAAGGAGGGAGGGAAAAAGTGACGCAATCTTATGTTTTGACTGATGATGACGATGATGGTGGGTGGTGGGTTGACTCTTTTGTACGGGATCGCTAATCAGTGCATGGGTTATAGGTCATGTCGAGTTCCTGTCTTTTCTAATTCTTCTTCTATTGGTCTTAATGATTTTGTTCTTGTACTAGTTCTTGTTCTGATGCTTGTTCTAATTCCAGTTCTTTTCTCCTTGTTCAGACAGACAGACAGACAGACAGACAGACAGACACTTGACATCCATTTCCTCACCCGTTTCAAGTCCTGTTAAGTGGAATGGAAATTATAGACACATTATACAGTGCTGAGTTATGCCCTTTGAAGTATATAGATAGAGATAGATGCCAGAGAGAGAGAGAGAGAGAGAGAGAGAGAGAGAGAGAGGAGAGATGGAGAGGAGAGGAGGAAGGAGGATCATATTCTTATTAAACATTTCGAGTCCAATTGTTGGCATTTAGGGTAGTTTTAATGTTTTGAATGATGATGATGATGATGGTTGGTGTATTAACGCGTTTGTACGTTGACGCTAAACAGTGCAGCGGGAATGGTGGACGAATATACTATAGACAGAAGGGAAGGAGGGAGGGAAAAAGTGACTCAATCTTATGTTTTGACTGATGATGACGATGATGGTGTGTGGTGGATTGACGCGTTTGTACGGTGACGCTAAACAGTGCAGCGGGAATGGTGGACGAATGTACCATAGAAAAAAGGGAAGGAGGGAGGGAAAAAGTGACTCAATCTTATGTTTTGACTGATGATGACGATGGTGGTGGTGGTTGGTGGGTTGACTCTTTTGTACGGTGACGCTAAACAGTGCAGCGGGAATGGTGGACGAATGTACCATAGAAAAAAGGGAAGGAGGGAGGGAAAAAGTGACTCAATCTTATGTTTTGACTGATGATGACGATGATGGTGTGTGGTGGGTTGACTCTTTTGTACGGGATCGCTAATCAGTGCATGGGTTATAGGTCATGTTGAGTTCCTGCCTTTTCTAATTCTTCTTCTATTGGTCTTAATGATTTTGTTCTTGTACTAGTTCTTGTTCTGATGCTTGTTCTAATTCCAGTTCTTTTCTCCTTGTTCAGACAGACAGACAGACAGACAGACAGACAGACACTTGACATCCATTTCCTCACCCGTTTCAAGTCCTGTTAAGTGGAATGGAAATTATATACACATTATACAGTGCTGAGTTATGCCCTTTGAGATAGATAGATAGATAGATAGATGAGAGAGAGAGAGAGAGAGAGAGAAGCCAGTACCACGGCTTTTCACTCACAGATGTCAAGGGTTTCACATTAAACGAAGAATTTCCTCCTCCTCCGCTTACACCGCCTCCTCCTCTGCTTCCTCTTACTCCTCCTCCTCTTATTCCATCATCCTTCTAGATTTACCTTCCTTCTATTCTTCCTCCTCTTATTTCTTCTTTTCTTTCTCCTCCTTTCCCTTTCACTCCTCTCTTTCCTCCTCCTCTTCCTTCTTTTTTTCTCTTCCTCCTTCTCTTTCTCCTTTTCCTCTTTCTGCCCTCCTCCTCCTCCTCCTCCTCGTCACAAATTAGCGGCCACAGTTTCCTATTCAAACTTTCAGGACGGAAAACTTTTCAACGCTGGTCGCTTACCTTCCTCTGCCTTCCCCTCCCTTATTTCCTTTCCCGACCCTTCACTTCCCTTCCTGTCCCTTTCTGCCCTTTTACTTCCCTTCCCCTCACTTTCCTTCCTTTCGTATTCCTTTCTGTCATTTCTTTTCCCTTCCCTTCCCTTCCCGACCATTCCCGACTCTTCCCGACCCATCCCGACCATTCCCGATTCTTCCCGACCATTCCCGATTCTTCCCGACCTCTCCCTTTCCTGTCCCGTTCACGTTACTGCAAACCTCTACTCATTTCCGTCACACATAAAATTCTCCTCCTCTTCCGCTTCCTCCTCCTCCTCCTCCTCCTCCTCCTCCTCCTCCCCTCCCCTCCTCCTCCTCCTCCTCCTCCTCCAATTCAATATCTCAACTTTTTCCGTCTTCAATCATTCTCTCTTCCCGATGACAACATTTTCCCCAATAACCTTTTTCTTCTCTCTCTCTCTCTCTCTCTCTCTCTCTCTCTCTCTCTCTCTCTCTCTCTCTCTCTCTCTCTCTCTCTCTCTCTCTCTCTCTCTCTCTCTCTCTCTCTCTCTCTCTCAGCATCCATCTCATCTCCTACTTCTTAATTGCAATATAATTAGATCAATCACACTCCAATTAGTCCCTTTTCAGACTCAATGGTTTTCCTATTTTTGTATATGTGTCTATTAACAGAACTCTTGCCACAACCTACGCTTCCTCTGCTACTACTACTACTACTACTACTTCTACTGCTGTTACTACTACCACCACCATCACTACTACTGCTACTGTTACTTTTACTACTACTACTACAGCCACATCTACTACTGTTACTACTATTACTACTTCTACTACGACTACTACTACAACATTTACTATTACTACTACTCCTACTATTACTACTACTACTACTACTACTACTACTACTACTACTATTATTTCTACTACTTCACCATCTCTATCAACACCATCTCAATGACCACCACCACCACCACTATCTAACTCCCTCATACATTCACATACTCCTTAAGCAAAGTATCAAGCCCTCACCAAGCCCAGAAAAGCCCAGACCAACCCAGTATAGACTCTTTAGCCAGACAACCAACCCTAGACCAGCCCAGAACAGCCCCTTCAGATCAGCCCAAGCCAATACATTCTCTTTAGCCCAACCAGCCACGCCCACCTTGACCCCCGGGACGCTCGTCTAATACTCTATTTACACTTGAAGCGACTCTTTGCTGTTTACGCTACAAGTTTGGTTCATTCAATAGCTCTTCCTGGCGTTACCTTCTTCCTGCGGCCATCTAAATTCTCCTCTCTGTTTCTGGCGTTGTTTATTTCTGTCTTTGTCTCTGTTTCTCTATCTATGTCTGT
>NC_066553.1:610455-665455 GCF_024679095.1 Eriocheir sinensis
CACTTGCAACCGTATACAGGCCTCCGAAACAACAGGCAGCCGATGACACTGCCCTCTACGAAGAGATTCACTCTCTAACACAAAGCAAGGAAGCAATTATAATTGGGGACTTTAATTGCCCTAACATTGACTGGGGACTGATGACTGGAGATCAAGAGGGTAACAGGCTTTTAGAAATGGTGGAGGATTCGTTCCTCACTCAAGTTGTAACTCAACCAACAAGAGAAAACAATCTGCTGGATCTGGTATTAGTAAGCGACCCCGACCTCATTCGCGACTGTACAGTTGGTGAGAAACTTAATGGGTGCGATCACCACTTAATCCGTTTTAATATCAACATATGTCACAAACTCGTAGATAATCCATCAGTGATACCAGATTACAAAAAAGGAAATTTCAACTTAGCCCGTGCACTGCTTCCCCCTACGACCTGGGACCAACTTGGCATCACCGACAATACAATCGACAACGCGTGGAACGTCTTCAAAGATAAGCTGTTGCAAGTAGAGAAGGCTACAGTGCCTACGAAATCCAGGCGAGTAAATGGGGCCGTAGATCCACCGTGGATGACCAAAGAAATAAAAAGGGCAGTAAACCTAAAAAAAAGGAATTATAATTTGATGAAAGAGAATGCTACGGCCGAAGCCAGCACACAGTACCACAACAGCCTCAGAGCTTGTCGCAGCCTTATTCGGAGTAGCAAACGCAACTATGAAAAGCAAATAGCGCGCGAAATCAAAACTAACTCCAAGAAATTCTTCACGTACATAAGATCGAAAAAGAAAGTAAAATCCAATATTGGTCCCCTGACAGACGAGACTGGATCTGTAACTCAGGACAGTAAACAGATGGCCAGAATCCTCAACAGTAACTTCGCATCCGTATTCACAGTCGAGGACATCGAAACCATTCCCGAGGGCCCTGACCCGCCGAGTGAGATCACACCCCTGGAAATTAACTCAATATGCGACCAAGAAGGATAAAAGTACTTGGACAAACTCGACACGAACAAGTCAACGGGACCCGACAGTTTGTCCCCGCGGTTATTAAAAGAGCTTAAACAACAAATACTTCAACCACTCACTACCATATTCAACCGGTCAGTTCAACTAAACAAGGTCCCGGAAGACTGGAAGATGGCGAACGTAACACCGATTTTCAAAGAAGGAGACAAAAGCGTTGCATTAAACTACAGGCCCATAAGTTTGACATCAGTGGCAGGAAAAATACTCGAAAAGATTATTAGAGATAAACTTGTTAAGTTTCTAGAAAACAATAATGTAATCTCCGACACCCAGCATGGCTTCAGAAACAAGCGCTCCTGCCTAACGAATTTATTAGACTTCTTCCAAGGTATATATAAGAACTGGGATGCCCACATCCCCAGTGATGTTATATACCTGGACTTTCAGAAAGCCTTCGACAAGGTACCGCACGAGCGACTCCTTAAGAAACTGCACTCGGCGGGCATCGGAGCCAATCTGATCGCGTGGATAAGAGATTGGCTCACCGACAGAAAACAACGAGTACTACTCAACGGACAGCCTTCCGATTGGCTACCAGTCACTAGTGGAGTGCCTCAAGGGTCAGTGCTGGGACCCATCCTCTTTATCATATATATCAATGACCTAGAATCAGGACTGAAATCCACAATATCGAAATTTGCAGATGACACCAAGGTGGGTGGAGATGCCCTCACAAAGACCGACTGCGAAATCATTCAGAAAGACCTCAATCACATTATCGAATGGTCGGAAAAATGGCAAATGTCTTTTAATGTTGACAAATGCAAAGTCATGCACATTGGGTCCCAAAATAGTAACCACACATACATCATGAATGGGAGACCTCTGCAAGCGATGCAGGAGGAAAAGGATCTTGAGTCACTATCAGCAGTGACCTGAAACACGCGAATCACTGTAAAAAGCATACAACAAGGCCAACATTATGCTCAGGTTCATAGCGAGGAACTTCAGTGTAAAACACCAGACGTGATGCTATCCTTGTATAATTCCATGGTAAGACCGCACCTCTTGTATGCAGTGCAGTTCTGGTCTCCCAATTACAGAAAGGACATTGCTTTACTGGAAAGGATTCAACGACGCGCCACAAAGATGATTCCAACCTTAAGGGCTCAACCGTACGAGGAACGACTCAAGCGACTCAATCTCTTTACATTGGAGAAAAGACGCCTACGAGGGGATATGATTCAAGTCTTCAAGTATCTAAAAAAGTTCAATAACGTCGATTACTCCAAATTCTTTGAACTGCAAACCAACTCAAGAACTAGAAATAACGGTTTACCCATTCAGTCGAGTCGATGTAACACAGACATTGGAAGGAGTTTCTTTTCAAACCGAGTCATCCGCCACTGGAACAATCTTCCCTCAGAAGTAGTAAATGCGAATACCATCAACTCCTTCAAATATAGAATCGACCGTCATTTCGCTGCGTCAGGAGTAAACTGAATAACGAGGGGCTTCCATCTGCTCCTCAATATCGAGGTGCTTTCATCTGCTCACCAAGCCCCAAGTGGCGGTCGAGCAGATTAAATCACCCAAGCGGGCGACCTCGTAATGAGCCAATAGGCTTTCTGTTGCCTGCATTTCCATGTTTCCATGTTTCCATGTTTCCTCCTCCTTTTCCTGTTCCTCCTCCTACTCTTCCATCTCTTTCTCTTCCCTCTCTTCGTCGTCCTCCTCCTCCTCCTCCTCCTCCTTTTCCTGTTCCTCCTCCTACTCTTCCATCTCTTTCTCTTCCCTCTCTTCGTCGTCCTCCTCCTCCTCCTCCTCCTTCTTTTCCTGTTCCTCCTCCTACTCTTTCTTCTCTTTCTCTTCCCTCTCTTCGTCCTCCTCCTCCTCCTCCTCCTTTTCCTGTTCCTTCTCCTACTCTTTCTTCTCTTTCTCTTCCCTCTCCTCCTCCTCCTCCTCCTCCTCCAGCCAGTCCTCCTCCACCCGCCTTCCCCTCCTACCCTTCCTACTTCCACTTCTGCTTCTTCTCATTTTGCAAGATCGCTACCGGCAAAAATTATTCATGTCGGGCGTGAACTTCGGAAGGCAGGCTTGTGAGGGCCAATATATTAGGGGAACTTAACTTGAAGGAGTCACGAAGTTAGTGCGTGAAATGTTGCCTCACCTGACGCTTAGTGGGGGCACGGGGGGAGGGGAGAGGGAGGGGGAGGGGGGGTAAAGGAGGAGGAGGGTATTAAAATGTTAGGGTAATGATGAAGAAATGGGTCGGGAGAGGGAGGGCACAGGAGGAGTAGAAATGGGTAGAGGGTAGAAAAAAAGAGGAAAGCAGGGAGGTAGATTGATGAAGAAGTGAATTCGGGGAGGGAGGAGGAAGGGGAAGATAGGGGAAGGGAGGAGTAGTAGATGAGAGGGGAGAAAGGGAGTGTTAAAAGTAGAGGAAGGGTAGAGAAACAGAGAAGAAAAAGGGGAGAGGGGGGAGGGGAGGGGAGGTAATGGTGAAGATATGGGCTGGGGAGGAGGGAAAAGGAGGAGGGTGAGGATGCTGTGAGGAGAAGAGAGGGGAGGAAAGGGAAAAGGGAGGTAGAATTTGGTGTAGAAATGAGTTGGGTCTGGGAAAGGGGAGGAGGAGGAGGAAGGGGCTGGAGGGAGTAAAGAGGGGAGGAGAGGGTGGGGAGTGGTAGTGGACGGGGCAAGGTAGAGAGAAAAGGGGGAGAGGGGAGGAATATTGGTGAAGAAATAGGCTGGGGAGGAAGGAAAAGAAGGAAGGTGGGCGGGGGGGGAGTAGAGAAGGGAGGATTGGGAGCATGGAGGTATTAAGGGGAGTTAAAAGTTAACGTTTGGCGCAGGGTAGAGAAAAAAGGGGTAGGGGGGAGGAATATTGGTGAAGAAATAGGCTGGGGGAAGGAAAGGAAGGAGGAAGGTGGGGGGGGGGAGTAGACAGGGGAGGGGAGGGGAGGGGAGGGGAGGGGAGGGTTGGGAGAGAGTTGGGGAGGGTTGGGAGAGAGAGGAGGGGAGGGTTGGGGGAGTGGGAAGGAGAGGGTTGGGAGAGAGGGGAGGGGAGGGTTGGGAGAGAGAGGAGGGGAGGGTTGGGGGTGTGGGGAGGGGAGGGTTGGGGGAGTGGGAAGGAGAGGGTTGGGAGAGAGGGGAGGGGAGGGTTGGGAGAGTGGGGAGGTATATTGGTGAAGAAATGTGCCGGGGAGGAAGTGAAGGCGGTGTAGGTCTTGTTATGAATATTACATGGAGATTCGTGACCCGCGTGAACCCGTCCCTTCAAGGCTGCTCGTTCGGGTCTGCCCCTGCCTAAGCCCTGCCCTTCTCTGCAACGCTACCATGCTACCTTTCTTTCCTTCATCTCAGCCCAATTATAAGTTCTTTCCAGCCCCTTCCCTTCATCCCAGCCCCTTTATAAGTTCTTTTCAGCCCCTTCCCTTCATCCCAGCCCCATTGAAGCCCTTTTCCTCCATTCCAGCCCCGTTCCAGTCCTCCTTCTTCATTACAGGCTCTTTCCATCTCTTTTCCTCCCTCACGGCCCCTTTCTTCTACACCATCCTCTTTCCAGCCCCTTCCCTTCATCCCAGCCCCATTGAAGCCCTTTTCCTCTATTCCAGTCCCTTTCCAGTCTCCTTCTCTTTCTCCATCCTCTCTTTTTCCTCTCACACCCAACCCAACTCAACCTAACCGAGCTCAATCCAACCCTTCTCTCCCCCCTCTCAACCTAACCCCTCCAACACACTCCAGCACGAATGAATGCCAGCAATAAATCTCCCCAGCTACTGATGAACACGGGAACTGATCGGACGCCTTTTTTGAGCGACCGAAGCTGCGTTATCGGGCGGGCAAACAAAACGGGGCTCAACGGCGCACTGGACTCTATACTCCATTCACCCTAGCCTCGACAATACGCCCCGCCCACTCACGCCGAGCAATAACCAATAGGATTCAAGTGTTTCAAGCTTCCACCAGTCACATGCTACCTCAGTTATCGAGAAGGGGGGACATTCTACTGGACTGGTCAATGAGCTTATCTTCGAAGCTAATGAGAACCAAGGTGACGGGCCAGAAGGATGTCTCACCGTCGCTCCTATGTCCTAAAAACTGAATCTTTGTGTTGTCGCAGATGAAGCTAGAGGAAATAGAGAGAGAGAGGAGTGTCGTGTGTAAGATTAAAGAGAAGGATGGAGAGAATGGTGAAGATTGAAGGCAGGTGAGAGGGATGGAGCGAGAGAAGGGAGTAAGGAAAGAGGGTTAGAGAAAGAGAAGGAATAGAGAGGGAAGTAGGGAAGGAGAGAGGGTTAGAGAAAGGAAAACAAGTGGAGTGCGAGAGGAGAGAGGACTGGAGAAAGAGAGGCAATTTAGAGAGAGAGGGAGGGAAGGAAGAACGAAGAAGAAAGGAGGGAGAGAGAGAGAGAGAGAATGGAAGAGTAAAAATTCAAAGGAAAGAATGGAGGAAAATGGAAGGAATGAAAGGATGGGCAAGTGAAGGAACTGGAAGGAACAAAGGGGAAAAGGAAAAGTGGAAAGAAGGGGAGGAAAGGAAAAAAGTTGGAAAGTTTCGTTTAGTCGGCGCAACATCTGTGGTCATATGCCGGAGAGAGACAAGGGGAAGGAATTATAGGAGAAGGAAACAGATCCCAGGAGACGGGACACAACCCCCGATTAATCCCTGGTCCCATTCACTGCTGGGTGGACAGGGGCGTAGGGTATCGGAAAAGCCGCCCAAATTTTTCCACTCCGCTCGGGAATCGAACCCGGGCTCTCTCAGTTGTGAACCGAGTGTGCTAACCACTGCACCACGAAGCCCCCGAGAGGAAAGGAGAAAGAAAGGCAAGGGAATGAAGAGTATTTCACTCCACACTGATACACAACAACCCAGTCAGTCAGTCAGTCAGTCAGTCAGTCAGTTAATCAGAGCAGTAGAGAGGCGGAGATAAGACTAGATGGTAATGAATGGGATAGACTTGTTTTGCTCTCTCTCTCTCTCTCTCTCTCTCTCTCTCTCTCTCTCTCTCTCTCTCTCTCTCTCTCTCTCTCTCTCTCTCTCTCTCTCTCGCCTCTCCTTTTGCACGAAAATTACGAGATTATGATTGAGGAAGGAACGTGAAAGAAGGTCGAGGGAGGGAGGGAAGGAGGAATTAGGATGAGTCCTCGTCCTCCTCTTCTTCTACTTCCTCTATCTTCTTTATATTTTCGACCCGATCTTTCTCCTTCCTTTCTATTTTCTCTTTCTCAGTTCATACCTGTTTTTAGTGCCTTCCTTTCTCCTCCTATTCCTACTACTACTACTACTACTACTACTACTACTACTACTACTACTACTACTACTACTACTACTACTGCTACCACTCGTCTTCCATTCTCCTTCCATCCCTCCTTTAATGACTCCTCCACACACATTCCGCAGCATCCTTCTGACCCAGTCGCAAACACCCATCCATCCATCCGCCCTCACCTAACTCGCACCCCATCACCCCCCAGCCATCTCCCTCGCCTCCCCCCCTCCCCGCCCACCCCTCGTACACGCGGCGCCGTGCACGGCTTAATAACGCCCAAACATCCGTGCGGCACAACAGGGCAATAAAGAATGGGTGGAGGAGATGCCAAATTGCCGCCATCGACCTTCGCCAAGACGTGCACCTTCGTCATCTTGTGATTGCCCTCGAGGGGACGTGTGGCTCTGTCTGGCGACGGCCACAGCTGGCCGGGTGTGGAGGGACAGAATGGTTGACGAGGTGTGGAGTGGAGTCAGAGAAGGGAAGCAGAAGCTGCCGGGCGTGAGTTTGACTATTACTAACTAAGGCAGCCGTGGCCGGCCGTCCGGTAAGTAATGTAGCGTCCTGCTCCTTTTACAGTGCTCGTGTGGCCTCGGGACTATATCATCAGGCTGGGATTAAGAGAAGCTCGCGCTCCTCAAAAGCAATGCATACTCCCAGGGGCGTGCGACAGGCTTGCCCAATGAAGGCAGCCGCCTCGAGGACCAGCCGCGTCGCCCGCCTGGCGTGCAGGGCAGGAGGCGGGCCAAGGAGAGCCACTCCTCGAGTCCCCGCCGCCGGCATCGGGGTGTCGCTCCTGATTTTCGGCGAAGGGTGGAAACAGGTTGGGACTGTGACTTCTAATCCTATAACTGTGTCCAAATACTTGTATAAACCTATCAAGAGGACTGCAGGGCAACGCAGAGCAGCAACGCCAACACGACATGACAGACTTGACGGCCTGAGACAGACTGGCAGCAGCGGAGCATCCTCGCGCCGCCGAGGCTGAGGAGCGACTGCTGCCTGCTGAGTGTGCTGACGGCCAGTGTCATGCACCGCCACCCACGGCCACCACCACCACCACCACCATCACCACCACGACCACAACCATGCCGTATGCCTTCATAATCTTCAGGCGTCCTAATCCCATTCCCTTCTCTCCTTAAGTTCTTTAAGATTTGCCTTTATTTTTGTCTCCCTGTCACATTAACACTCCTGCAATATTTATTCTTCCCTTTCCTCACATCACGAAGTCTTTGTTTCCGCCCGACATTCATGGGCCACTCCCTCCCTCCCTCGTTCTTTAAGATTTGCCTTTATTTTTGTCTCCCTGTCACATTAACACTCCTGCACTGTTCATTCTTCCCTTTCCTCACATCACGAAGTCTTTGTTTCCGCCCGACACTCCTGAGCCACTCCCTCCCTCCCTCGTCCATTCCCCTCCCCTCTTATCGCACGGCACTGCCTTTCCTTTCCCCTCATCGCGTCTTTGATTCCCCAATTAGAACATTACCAGGCCTCTTATCTTCCTTCACTTCCCTCCCTCCTCGCTGTCAATTCCCGCAACTCTCCTTCCTTCCTTTTCCTTTCCGCCTCACAGCTGCATTATGCTTTCCTTTCCTCTCATCGCATCTTTCCTTCTCCAATTAGGGCGATGCTCAACCTCTTATCCTCTCTCTCTCTCTCTCTCTCTCTCTCTCTCTCTCTCTCTCTCTCTCTCTCTCTCTCTCTCTCTCTCTCTCTCTCTCTCTCTCACCCTTTGTCCTCTTTCACCACTCCTTTTCTTCTCTTTTCTTCCTCCTTCCACCTTTGGCTTCGTCCCTCATCCTATAATCACCCTTCCTCCTCCTCCTCCTCCTCTTCCTCTTCCTCTTTCTTCCCTCTTCCCTTGTTTGCCTTTCCTTAACCTCTCTTCTTCCAGACTCTCCTCCTCCTCCTCCTCCTCCTCCTCGCAATCACTTTCTCTCCCATCTTCTCCATAATCTGATCATTTCCTGGATAAATTATGAATAGCAAGGCGTCGGACACTGCCTCTCCTTCCCTCCCTCCCTCCCTCCAGTCTCCCCCTTTCCTCCCCTCTTACCCTTCCTTTCCTCCTATTCCTTCTCCCTCAGCCTTCCTCTTTCTTCCTTTTCCTCTCTCTCGCCTTTTACCACCAATTTCTACCAACATCTTTCTCTTTTCCCCTTCATCCAGTTTCATTTCTATCCCTCCTTCCTAACATGCAACTCCTTTCAGTCTCAGCATGTCTCAATTTTCAGCTTCCGTCTCCTTCACCGATGCCAGATAATCGTACTCAAAGCATCGTATCTTTCGGCTTCTGACCCACAACTATTGCTAAAGAACACCAATAATTAACCCTTCCAACGATAACTATAAATGAATCTAGTTAGTGGGTTGCAGAAGACAGTTTTGGGGTCGGAAATCGCCACTGTTTTTTTTTACAGCAAAGGAGACAGCACAAGGGGACACACACAAAAAAGGAAACAATAAAAAAAGCCCGCTACTCGCTGCTCCTGTAAAGAATCTGAAGAGGTGGCCGAAAGAGCAGTCAATTAGAAACACAAGAAGACATAAGAAACATAAGAGAGTGAGAGCGACAGTCTGGTTACGTTGGACTCTCCTTCCCTCACTTTCCTCTCCTTTAACTCCCTCGTTCCCCTTTGCTTCCTTTCTAGTTTACCTTCACTTCTTCCCTCCGGTCCTCCAGCCCAGACGCATCACTCTCTATAATCACTTGTTCTCACGCTTCTCCTCCTCCACGGTATAGTCTCCTTCCTTCGTTCCATCTCTACTCTCTTTTTCCTTCAATTATGTGTCATCATTTCCCTCCATTCGTATAAGCAGCTTCCTTTTATTATGTCCTTCTTTCAATCTTTTCTATTTATCTCGTTTCCCTTCGTTTTCAGTTAACTTTCATTCCCTCCCTCCAGTCCTCCATCCCAGACACATCACGCTCCATAATCACTCGCCTTCCTCCTCCTCCTCCTCCTACTCCTACTCTTCGTCCCATCTCGTCTCCGGGGACACAGGCGAGAGAAGCAAGATTTTCCAAGCGTCCCCAAGCGGCCCCTTCTCGCCAACCGTCCCTCACACAACACACAACGTGACTTCACCTCCTCCTCCTTCTCTTCTTCTTCCTCCTCCTTCTCCTCTTCGTCCTCGTTGTAATACTGATGGTCTTCTCCTCTTCCTCCTCGTCTTCTTCTTCTCCTTTCCTCTTCCACTTGCCATCCTTTTATTTTTATTTTTATTTCTGCTTTTCCGTTTCCATCAAACCTTTTTCTTCTCTTTTCTTTTCCTTATTTCTCTTCCTCTCCTTCTTTCTCCCTTTCCTTCTTGCTCTTCTTCCTCCTCCTCCTCCAATACTACTCGTCGTCCTCCTCCTCCTCCTTCTACTGGTCACACTCTTTCCTCCTCTTCCTTCCTCCTCCAACTCGTCCTTCCTCTCCACTTTCTTCTCCAGTACCTCCTTGTCGGGGATAGCCACTCTCCTATGACACACACACACACACACACACACACACACATATACACACACACACACACTCACACGCAAACACGTATTATATAACCCATGATAACATATATTTAAGGAGTGTTCAAGAAGGGAATTACGTGAGGCAAATAAAATGATGAAACTAAAGAAAAAACAAAACAAAAAAACAACAACAACCCTAGACAGTGACTTTATGTATTAGGAAGAAAAATGTGATAGGATAACCAACTGATATATATTTGAAGACTTAATAAGGTAGTGGATATATGATGTTTATTCGTACATAGAGAAAGGATTAGACTATAACAGATACTGAGGGATGTGAGAAAGACGATTTCGTGTTTATTTGCCACTTGGAAAAGACGGAAAGCGCTAACTAGTTTTATATGGTTATGGAAAAATGGAGGAATATGTAAAACGAAGCAAAGAAAATAGACCATAAAGTTCTCTCTCTCTCTCTCTCTCTCTCTCTCTCTCTCTCTCTCTCTCTCTCTCTCTCTCTCTCTCTCTCTCTCTCTCTCTCTCTCTCTCTCTCTCTCTCTCTCTCTCTCTCTCTCTCTCTCTCTCTCTCTCTTTATATGATTATGGAAAAATGGAGGAATAAGTAAAATGAAGCAAAGAAAATAGATCATAAAGTTTCTCTCTCTCTCTCTCTCTCTCTCTCTCTCTCTCTCTCTCTCTCTCTCTCTCTCTCTCTCTCTCTCTCTCTCTCTCTCTCTCTCTCTCTCTCTCTCTCTCTCTCTCTCTCTCTCTCTCTCTCTCTCTCTCTATCTGTTGATGGAAAAAATATATATAATAAAAAAGAAAAAAAAAATAGACCACCATCCCTCTCTCTCTCTCTCCTCTCTCTCTCTCTCTCTCTCTCTCTCTCTCTCTCTCTCTCTCTCTCTCTCTCTCTCTCTCTCTTAAACGGTTACCTCTCGCCTTCCTTCGCGACCCCAAGCCTCTTATCTTTTCCTTATCTACATCCTGTCCTTTCCTCTTGACAATATTCTTCCTGCTTTCTTCTCCTTTAGTGTTTCTTTATCTCTCTCCTTTGCCTCTCTCTTCCCCTTTTCTTTCCTTTCTTCTTAACCCTAACTTTCTTCCATTCCCTTCCTTACTTCCTCTTTTATTTTCCTTCAGAGTTTATTCTTCCCTTCTCTCCTTTGGTTATGTTTCCTCCCTCCTTCTTCCTATTTCTGGTCATAACATTTCTCCATCTTCTGCCTTACTCCATTTTTTCATCTCCTTCCGCAAGTTCTATTCTTCCCTTCTCTGCCTATGTCTCCGTCTTCCCTTCCTTTCTCCTCCATGTTCATAAGAGTTTTCTACCGGGTTCTTTCTTCTCTTCTTACTTCTATTCTTCCTCCTCCTCCTCCTCCTTCGCTTCACTTTTGTCCCTAATTTGATCTCTTTCCAGCCAAGCGACGGACAGGATATGGTGGGCAAAAATTTTTACGACACACCAGAACCATTGACTCTATTTTCCGTCACTCCTTCCCGCAAGTTCCCGAGGCTTACACAACAGGGCCATATTCTTTGGCGCTCAAGCACACACACACACACACACACACACACACACACACATTTGACAAGGTGGTTTTAGTCCGCTGCCTTTCCTTTTCTTTCGAGAACTCACACAGAACCCGTTTCACTTCTTGTTCAATGTGGTCTTCCAACGGCAGTTCAGCAGTCTAGTGTTCTTTCTACCCGCTGGTCCGTTTCACTTCTCCTTCGTCAATGTTCAGTAGCTCAGTTTTCTTTCCACACAGCAGCGAGCGGCGCCTCTGTCAACACGTATATATCAGCGACGTGCACGGTAATCAGGGCCCGCCGCCACGCCCGAAAAGCCGCTCTTTAGGGGAAATGAAGCACTTGCCCTAAATTGTTGTGTTCTTACCCGGAGACCTCACCCTAAGCACCTGTTTATCGACACTTGCTTCTCCCTCTCTCATTAGCCTCCCCCAAGGTTATTTAGAGACGAGAGGTAATGAGGGAGGTGAAGGGAGGTTCAAGGAAGGCTTTTTTGTCGTAGTTTGCCTTTTTTTATACCAGTTTTCTTTTTCAATGTGTTTTTTTCTTCATTTATTTCCTCATTAGCCTCCCTCAAGGTTATTTAGAGACGAGAGGTAATGAGGGAGGTGAAGGGAGGATTAAGGAAGGCTTTTTTTGTCGTAGTTTGCCTTTTTTTATACCAGTTTTCTTTTTCAATGCGATTTTTTTTCTTTTCTTTTCATTCGGCGTGGTGGAGAGGGAGGGGGCTGTAGAAGACTAACGAGAACATACTGGTAAATAATATGAAGATTAGGTACATATATTCATCTTTTACGCGTGTTTTACTAATTCGAAAGAGCTTTTGTTTTATTCGGCAGTTTTTTTTTTGGGAGCAGCGAGTAGCGGGCTTTTTTTTATTATTGTTTTCTTTTTTTGTGTGTGTGCCCTTGAGCTGCCTCCTTTGTTGTAAAAAAAAAAAAAAAAAAAAAAAAATCGAGAAGAAAATACCTTCGCCTCTAATCACATCCTTCAAAGCACCATCACCGACATCACCACCCCGTCACCGCCGCCTCACCGTCACGTCACCGGTCTACTCAGCACCTCCCCTGCGTCACACCCACGTACACACAATCAGCTTTTCCGCACCACCTCCCGCCGAGCCGCAACTGTACGCCCACGCTTAGCACACGTTCACGCAACACAACGCCCTACATATACTGACGTTTTATGCAACACTGACAACACAAACACACTGAAAATGAACAAGACACACACATTTACACATCACAAGGTTCTACATATATTCACGCTAAACCCAACTCGGATAACATAAACACCCTGAAAATAGACAAACGACATATAGGAATACACTTTTTAGAGTTAAGAAATCAGCTCAAAGGCAAAAAAATAACTGAGAAAGAAGAGCCCGCTTATCACTACCCTTATAAAGAGCATAGATGAGTGCCCAAAAGAGAGGTCAGTTTCAGGAGAGGTGTATCGATCCTCTCCTTTTGAAAGTGGTCAGGTCGGAGGCTGGAGGAAATACAGACGAGGAAAGCAGTGTGAGGGATGAAAGAATGAAGATGCTGATTAACTCTTGCATAATAAGGTGAAAACAAATAAGAAACGACACAAACATGCATATGAGGTAGAAATTTAATCCTCAAACACACACACACATACCTACACCCTCCCCCCTCCCCCCCCTCAACACACACCTTGCATGCCCCTCCATCCCCTCCCCTCCAAGCACGCATCCGTCAATTAAAAGCTTCTCCCAGGTCAGCCGAGGTCATCTCAGGTCAAGGTTACGTTGTCGCCCGCGGGAAAGAAACTGAAAAGAAAAAAGGATCAGTGTTGTTCCCTCGGCCCTTACAACATATGCTCGCGAGGGGAAAGGCGGACGAAAATAAATGGAAAAAAAGACGGATAAAATGAAAAGCAGAAGAAATAAATAAATAAACGAAAACAGACTCAATATGTAAGGGATGTATAAAAGGCAATATTTCAATGTAAGGTCGCTCTATCCTTTACTCTATATCTATCTATCTATCCATCTACCTATCTGTCTATCTATCCATTTATCTATCTAGCCAAATGGTAACTTAAACCCCTTTGCATGATAACGAAGTCCTCCCTTAAAAATAGTAATCTATCCACGTTTTTCTTTTTTTACAACAAAGGAGACAGCTCAAGGGCACAAAAAAAGGAAACAATATTTTTTTTACAGCAAAGGAAACAGCACATCACAGTTTTTTTTTATATGGAATGAAGACCCAGCATAGTTTAATATCTATTCAACAATCTATTCAATAAACTAACTCTTTCCTATCTGACAAGGAGGCGGAGGAAGACGGAGGAAGCGGTGGAGGAGGAGGAGACGAAGAGGAGGAGGAGGAGGAGGAGGAGCAGAGTAGGAATGGGAGGCATGAAGAAATGAAGGAGGAGAAAAAGACGAACAGGTAGAAGGAGGAAGAGGAGAAAAAGAAAAACAAAAAAGGAAAAAAACAACAACAGAAAAGTACAGCAAGAGAAACGAGGAACGAAGGTCGAGGGCAGAGCAGGACCGAATGATAAAAGGCAGGTCGTCGCAGGGCAGGACACGCAGGCCAGGCAGGTCAGGCAGGCAGAACGGAGCAGGGAAGGACTAGTGCAAGACAAAGACCAAAGCAAAAAGCGAAGCGGCAATTTCACGATCGACTGCGCTAAGATAATATGACAAGACTCCGGCCACGATCATTTGCTCTTCGCCTCACCCTGTTGCCTGCCTGTCTCACCCCTGTCCGCTTTCTGTTGGTCTGCCTGTCTAACCATGTCTGTGTCTCTGGGTGTTTCTGTCTGTCTGCAAATCAAATTGTGCTTCTGTCTTACCCTGTCTGCTTTTGTCTATCTCTGTCTCGCTTTCTGTTAGTCTGCCTGTCTAATCATATATGTTACTGTCTGTTCCTCTGTCTGTCTGTTGATGAAATTGTGTTACCGTCTTACCCTGTCTGATTCTGTCTACATAGGTCACTCTCTGCTGGTCTACCTGTCTAACCATGTCTGTTTCTCTGTATGTTTCTGTCTATCTCTGTCTCTGTCTGTCTGATCAAATTGTGCTACCGTCTAACACTGTCTGCTTCTGTCTACCCCTTTTTCGTTATATGTGATGGTCTGCCTGTCTACCTCTGCTCCTGTTTACCCAGTCTGTCTGTCTCCCTCTTCAAGACGACCTTTAGGACCTTTACGCTAATTCTTAAGTCTTAAAAAACAGACATATGGTAACTTAGCCTCTTTTAATGACAGCGAAGACCCCCTAAACCCATATTCTAAGCCCCTTTTGAATAGCATTATAAGCACAACAAAATTTCCTATTCTCCTACTTCCCAGACAACCTTCAGGAGCTTTTCGAGAATGTTAAAGTCTTCCACAAAACAGCCGCTCTTTCCTCCTCGCCGCTCCCCCAAACACGGCAGTCAGTCACTCAGTCTCCTGCTCAGTATTCGCCCGGAAACAACGTCTTCTCGTCTGTATTCCTGGAGCGAGTTGAGACACTTCCAAAAGAGGAGAATCATGTCACCTTCAGACCTTTTTTTTCTATTTTCTTTTATGGGGGAACTGGAGGAGGAGGAGGAGGAGGGAAAGGAAGAGGAGGAGAAGGAAGAGGAATAGGAGGAGGAGGAGGAGGAAGAGGAGGAGGGAAAGGATGAGGATGAGGATGAGGATGAGGAAGAAGAAGAGGAGGAGGAGGAGGAGGAGAAGGAGGAACAGAACGACCATTTTCAACTTTCGTCTCTCGTCTTTTTCAGAGCCAAAAGTACTGGTTGGTCGGTCAGTCTCTCTCTCTCTCTCTCTCTCTCTCTCTCTCTCTCTCTCTCTCTCTCTCTCTCTCTCTCTCTCTCTCTCTCTCTCTCTCTCTCTGTCACTATTGCAATCAGGGTACTGTCGCCGCCGCCCGGACAATTAATTTTCATGGCATGGGTTGGGAGCACGAAACAGCATTAGAGAGAGAGATAATTTTTTCATCACAGTGCTATGCAAGGAAACGCATTCATAACTTCGCCTCTCCTCCCTTTTCTCTCATTCTTTCTCTTTCTCAACCTATATCTATCTATCTATCTATCTATCTATTATCCATCTCTCGACCTCCAGTTTCAGTAAGTCGTTCTATGGATTAGTAGAGACAGTTGGCTCGTTCGTCAGTCAGTCAGCTCGTTCAGTCACACGGTCAGTAAGTTTGGTCAAGATCCTCGTTAGTTTATTTTCCAGCCAGTCCGTCACTTAGCTGGCCATTTGTTTAGTTACCATTTATTAATTTACTGTATTCATCATTGATTTATTAATTATTTCAGTTAGCCAGTCAGTTGTTTAGCCAATCGGTTCTTCTCGTTTGTGTGAAAAATATAATCCCTTTTAAGAAAGCAGAGGATACGAAAAAGAAGAAAGTTATCGTTATAATGGACCAAACACACACACACACACACACACACACACACACACACACACACACACACACACGACATCGCTAAGATTCCAAACATTAATATCAATAGAAGCGCTGGTGCCGGTACAAAAAAATAAAAGGGAAAATAAATATGATTACAAATGGCATCAGGAAATACACGTAAGAACCAAACCTTTAACTGTGAATCAACCAACCCTGAACCTTTACAATAATTTACAGAGGACGAAAACGGAATCGCGAATAAAGAATAAAGCGATTAAAAAGAGAAATCTATATTCAGAGTCAAATAAAATAACACCGCGTCAGTTCTACAATAAAATGCCGCGATAGACTCGGCAATCCTCTCTCCCTGTATATAAAACTTAAAGTATATAAACCCGCGAGCCAGCTCCGAGCCACAAAAAAGCGCGGGTGTAAGGCCAGAGGGACTGTTGTTCACTGGGCAGCCTCGGCATAACTCTCTCTCTCTCTCTCTCTCTCTCTCTCTCTCTCTCTCTCTCTCTCTCTCTCTCTCTCTCTCTCTCTCTTGATACTCAAATCCAAATCTGCAGTTCACTCTTCCGAAACCTTATAAAACACACGAATATGAGAAAGTTTAGTAATGATTGTTATGTATGAGTTTTTTTTTATATTCTCTCTCTCGTACTGTTTATATTACTTTCTTCTCTCAAACATTTATACCACATTCCACATATCATTATAATTTGCACGAGTAAATGTAATCAGAACTTAAACAAACCATTCCACCCTATAAAGAGAAGCCACCTTAACACGGGGATATAACCAGATTATAGATAAAGCATAATGTTAGCTAAGTTCTGAATGATTTATAAGAACATGTCGCGTCCTCCTCCACAGTGGCGCGCCTGGACGTGGACGTTGACAATAATGCTCTCACGATTCCCCCTCAAACACCTACTTATTTATCCAATGTACTCCATTCCTCACATTATTTATATCTGTTATTAACCAAGAACTAACTGCAATGTTGTGATAAAGGCAAAATCAGATGCATAGCTGTGAGGAGGAGCTCATCATGACACAGAGAATGATTAAGGTGCTCATTACTAGTCCTGATAATAAAAACATAATGTAGTGAAGTAGAATAAATGTTCTTAGGATGAGGGAAGAGGGCTGAAATATATACATAAAGTCCATAGGGGAGCCGATCAGTAATGTAAATACGGCAAGCTGTGTCCGTAGAGTTTCATGCGTAAGATAATGTAAGGTCCGTCCACACTTATCTGCCTTGTAGGTTATGGACACACACACACACACACACACACACACACACACACACACACACACACACACACACACACACACACACACACACACACACACACACACATGCAAACTCCCTCCCCCCACGCCACCACACGTACATACCATTACCCCCACCCCAAGCAGACACACTCATACAGGGCGCGGCGCAGCAGGCGATGAAAGTAAAGGAAAATACTTGGGGAAAATCGCGTGCCGGTCGGTGCGGGTAATAATTAGAGCGGGCGGCGCGCGGCGAGCACAAACTGTCCATGATTATTTATAAATATTTGTAGCGGTTCCCGGCGACGCGATCGGAATGACAAAATTTTTTCCCGCTATTTTTCAGGGAGGGTTGCCGGAGGTATTAATAAAACAGTGTGTGTGTGTGTGTGTGTGTGTGTGTGTGTGTGTGTGTGTGTGTGTGTGTAACTGTGGTCAATATATCTATCTACCCATCTATCTATCTGTGTGTGTGTGTGTGTGTGTGTGTGTGTGTGTGTGTGTGTGTGTGTGTGTGTGTGTGTGTGTGTGTGTGTGTGTTATCCTAATACCTCCCCCTTCCCCCCTACCATGCCCCAGCCCTTGCACAACGAATACTATACCGTCAACACACACAACACAACACAATATTTAAACTGTAGTATATATATATTTACGCTGTCCGTTGTATTTGTGTTTTCTGCTACTACTGTTTTTTTTTCCCATGGACAGCGCGAATATTTCCTAACCATAAAACAAAACATCATCATAAAACTCACACACAAACACACACAAAAAAAGATTAAGTTCACGTTGTATACATAAGCCTCACATTAAGAATATAACCTTAATGCTTTAGAATGCGAGGCGCACAATGAGAGCTTGTTGGGCTGTACACTCAAACGTTTCTGCCTCTTGTTATTACGTCTATTGGCAAAGGCTCTCATAAACGTTGCTTTGGACTTTCATGGGCAGCCTTACGATCCTGGTGGTAGTTAATACAAAGATTCTGCGCCGCGAACAAGAAACATAGTTGTAGTTGTAGTGGTGGTAGTAGTAGTAGTAGTAGTAGTAGTTATCAAGATTATGCAGATGAGAACTCTTGTGGGGCGCTATGTAATAGTCTGAATAATAATAGAAAGCGTAACATTGTCGTAAAACACTCTCTCTCTCTCTCTCTCTCTCTCTCTCTCTCTCTCTCTCTCTCTCTCTCTCTCTCTCTCTCAACAACTACTACGAATACGTGTCACCTCACCTAAACTTCCTTCCTTCCTTCCTTCCTTCCTTCCCTCCTCCCTTCCTTCCCTCCTTCCTTCCTTCCTTCACTGAGTTACGCATCGATGGTCTCTTTGTATCCTGATAACGCTAACCTAAAAAATATCATCGTTATTATTATTATTATTATTATTATTATTATTATTATTATTATAATTGTTAAACGTCTCGGTAATGGAAACCAAGCAACTATTTTGCATAAACGTTTGAAGTGCTTAAGAGAAATTGTCGAACACAGTTACTACTTCAGACGTAAACACACACACACACACACACACACACACACACACACACACACACTCTTGATTGCTGTCCTCCTCCTCTTCCTTCTCCTCCTCCGCTTTTCTTTTTTTTCCCTTTGTTCTTTTCATTCTCATCCTTTTTTCCTTTTTTTCCGGTTTCTCCGTCTATTTCTTCCTTACATTCTTCCCTCATCTCTCTCTCTCTCTCTCTCTCTCTCTCTCTCTCTCTCTCTCTCTCTCTCTCTCTCTCTCTCTCTCTCTCTCTCTCTCTCTCTCTCTCTCTCTCTCTCTAAATATTTATCAATCCATCTATCAATCTATGTTTCCACTCTCCTCGTCCTCCTCTTCCTCCTCCTCCTCCTATACAGCTTACAACTTAGGCTTCCATCCGCCCGCTCTGACCCAATTACGCCCAACAAATGCGGCCCTAACTGACCTCAAGGATTTCTTACCTCCTAACACAATGCAGCTAACACGCAACAACTTATACCGACCTACTTTTGTGGTAACTTATTTTTTTCCCGTAAGGTATTCAGGTTTTTATTTTTACTTTAATTTATCTTTCTTTTTTTTCTTCAATTGGCTTTTTAATGTTGCATCTTTCCTACTGTGATTAAGATAAAGAAAGATAAAATAAGTTGATACAGAGAGAGAGAGAGAGAGAGAGAGAGAGAGAGAGAAATAAAAAAAAACAAAAAAAAGTTACGATACGCTACTTTGCAACAGGAAAAATAATAATATAAAAAAAACCAATCTGATTCGCTGTTAGTTTATTCATGTATTCATTTTTTTTTTCAATTCCGCACCTGAATAATCTTCTCGCAGGTGAGTTTGCCAAATAAAAAAGAAGAAAAAAAAAAGATTAACAAATACACGGGCTGGAAGAGGCTTTGACTGGCTTAGGTACGGTTCTGTGACTCTGGCTTGATACTCTCTCTCTCTCTCTCTCTCTCTCTCTCTCTCTCTCTCTCTCTCTCTCTCTCTCTCTCTCTCTCTCTCTCTCTCTCTCTCTCTCTCTCTCTCTCTCTCTCTCTCTCTCTCATTCTTTATCATCATTACTACTATTATTGCTTTTTCTACTGCTATTTATTACCACCATCATCACCACCACCACCACCATCACCACTAACACCACCACAACCACCACTTCCTCTACAAAAACCACCACACCATTTTTTTTTTTACGTCTTGGCCTGTTGGGCTGGTAGGCTTCTTCCCGGTGGGTCCTGATGGTCGGCCCAGCCCGTTCTGGCGCAGGCGAGTGTTTATAGTGGCGCCATCTTGCATTGGCTTATGCTGCCCTCCCGGAGCTCATCTTTAATCCTAGAATCTAGAGTCCGGGTTGATAGGTGGTCTTCTGGACAGCATGTGGGTAGTTTTAAGCCACTCGGCGGCGGCTGAAAAATCCCAGCTTGGTGGCACCGGTCGGGGATTGAACTCGCGTCCTCCAGAACGCGGGGCCGTCTTGCTATCTGTTCAGCCACCGCCTACCATTACTACAACCGCCCCAGTTCTTCTTACTACTACTACTACTACTACTACTACTACTACTACTACCACCACCTTCCATCACATTCATAGCCTTCACTACCTCCCCGCTTCTTCGCTCCTTCACAAACTTGCGTCAAAACATCTTATTACGTACGTACAAGTCGACGAAATTGTTGAGGCATTGAAAGAAACGTACGTATATAGCATCAAGTGAATGAACATCATCTTCTCGTCCCCCTTGAGAAGATTGAATACATGTTTGCTTGGCACATCCCATCCGCGCATCCGCAGGTATATGGGAGATGAATGTTGGTGGAATTATGTGACGGAAATGTTATGTGTGTTTATTTTTTTTCTTTTTTTCTTTTTTTTTCTTTAATTGTTTCTACTCCTTTATTTATTTTGTATGTGTTTTTCTTTCTTACTTTCTTTAATTTTCTTTTCCTTTCCTTCCTTCCTTCTTTTCTTTCTTTCTCTCTTTCCTTTATTTGTGTGTGTGAATGTGTGAATATACAAATATAGATAAGATAGGAAAAGATAACATACAATACTATCTTTCAACACATTAAACGCAACACGGTCACAAAGCAACATAAATGAACGAAAAGGCAAACAATGTGAATACTTTTATATTGATTTTCTAATTTTTTTGTGTGTGTGTTAACGTACAGATATAACTAACATTAAAAGACGTAGCACACAACCTCACAAGCTCTCAGACGCTACAACCCAATCACCAGTGTATTGGAATGTATTGGAAAGGCCTCACTCACTCATGTATGCGCGGCCTCTTGAGATGAAATTGATGTTTGCTCGGTGAATATTACATCTTATAGAACTCATGCATAGGCTTACTGAAGACTCCTAAACGCTATAGAGGGAGGGTGACTCAACGGGCGGAATCAAATGTGTGTGTGTGTGTGTGTGTGTGTGTGTGTGTGTGTATATTCTTGAGATGATAATTCATTCCGTTTATATATCGATCTATTCCTCTATTATGCATTGGGCAAGAGGAGAAATTTATGGGTTTTCTTTGTATACAGTTATGGACTAGCAATAAAAAGTAAAGACTATAGTATAGGCAACAAAACTACTCTTATTTATCTAACATACACACACACAGATAGACAGATAGATAAATAGATAGATAGGTAGATAGATATAGATAGATAAATAGATGGAGAGATAGACAATTTGACATAGATATAGTTTACTGACATACAAACACACACTCACACTCACACACACACACACACACACACACACACACACACACACACACTTTTTTATTCTTTTGCACGTATCACTTTTTGCGTCAGGGCGTTCTAAGCTGCTTTCCTTCCCACCGCCATCACACCACACCCTCGCTCTACTGTGTGTGTGTGTGTGTGTGTGTGTGTGTGTGTGTGTGTGTGTGTGTGTGTGTGTGTGTGTGTGTGTGTGTGTGTCTGTTTTTTGTGGTCCATGTTACCACAATCATCTCTCTCTCTCTCTCTCTCTCTCTCTCTCTCTCTCTCTCTCTCTCTCTCTCTCTCTCTCTCTCTCTCTCTCTCTCTCTCTCTCTCTCTCTCTCTCTCTCATTCGTTTGTTTTTTTATAAGTTTTTTGAAGAGTAAAATACATGTTTGGATTTGAGAGAGAGAGAGAGAGAGAGAGAGAGAGAAATGAGAGCTGAGAGAGAGAAAATAGAGCTGAGATAGACAGACGGACAGACAGACAGACGAACCGCAAACAGCACACTCACCACCACCATCACCACCACCACAAGTCATCACCACCACCACCATCACCACCACCACCACCACCACAAGTCATCACCACCACCACCATCACCACCACCATCACCACCTCCTCTTCCCTCATCACTCATTCAAGCCTCACGGGAAGGATGAAGGTACGCTCCGTCAATCAATAAACACACACACACACACACACACACACACACACACACACACACACACACACACACACACACACACACACACACACACACACACTCGGGCTCTCACTCTCCCTCTCCCCCCTCCCTGCCCTGCTAAGCCTCCTCAGGGAGAGAGAGAGAGAGAGAGAGAGAGAGAGAGAGATAAGATGGAAGGAAGAGGTGGAGGAGAAGAGAGAGAGAGAGAGAGAGAGAGAGAGAGAGAGAGAGAGAGAGTGTGTGTGTGTGTGTGTGTGTGTGTGTGTGTGTGTGTGTGTGTGTGTGTGTGTGTGTGTGTGTGTGTGTGTGTGGAACCAGCTTGTTCGCCACACCGACCTCCACCATCGCGCGTCACTTCAAGACTTCAAGCGGGAGGTGAACAGCTGGATTAGGACTTCTAGAGAGAGAGAGAGAGAGAGAGAGATGTTAGCCTTGTCACATTCACAGATAGCAATTTTTATATATTTTTGATAGCGAGTGTCTTGACTAGGAAAAAAATTGGACACGAGTGAAAGGAAGTCACATTCACAGACACAGATTAAAAGTGAAATTCTGAACAAATAGAAAGAAAAAAACATTCACATTCACGGCCTATCACATTCGCAAAAAAGGATAGTGAAGTTTCTAAATAACAAAGAAAACAAAACATAAGAAACCAAAGTAAAAATATGCATAAAAAAATGTTCTCTCTCAAAATGCAATGCGTGCGCCAAATTAGAAAGAAAAACATTCACATTCACGGCCTATCACATTCGCGGACACAAAGGATGGTGAAGTTTCTAAATAACAAAGAAAAGAAAACATAAGAAACGAAAGTAAAAATATACATAAAAAATCGTTCACTCTCAGAATACAATGCGTGTGCCAAAAAATATCGCTTCATAGTCTAATCTCTAAAGTATATATCCAACACATGTTCTGGCCACGTATATCTCAAGGTTCACATTTCTTTCCCTCATCCAAGTACAGCAGCTCCACTAGTACGTCCATCACAAGCAACCGCCCGTCCTTCCCTCTTCGAGTCTGCTGTTAGGTCTCATTCAATTAACTCAAGTGATTCGAGGAGCGGAAACTATAGATCTGTACGGAGAGGCAAACATAATTTATAGGAAGATATCTAAAGGTGAAGAGCTGAGGGAGGAGGCCAAGAGAAGTGGAAAGGTCACGAGGAGGAGGAGGAGGAGGAGGAGGTGGGGAGGAGAGTGATTAGCAGGATTGGAAGTTGAATAAGAAAGGAAAATGAAAGCCGGGGGTTAGAAAGAGAGGGATAAAGGTGAGAGGAAGTAATAGTAGTAATTAATATAGGAGGAGGAGGACGAGGAGGGAGAGAAAGAAGATGAGGATTAGGTGGAGGAGGAGGAGGAGGAGAAGGATACTTTTAGAGATGAATAACAGAATAAAGAATGAATAAGATGGGATATACAGAGAGAAAAGAGAAGTGCTTTAAGATAATGAAAAACCGAGGATGTGAAAGAGTAGACCCGTAGAAATAAATACAAGATGAAAACTGCGAAATGAACCGTCGATAAAAGGGAAGCATATTGTTACGTAAATGAAGCTGAGGCGATGTGAAAAGTTACAAGAAAGAACGTGAGAAGATGAAACGAAGAAATAAAAGGTAGAACTCGCTAAAATGAATTCTTACTCGACCGTGTTATAAAAATTCAGTAACATCATAAAGAATATTTTTTGCAATACTTAAGAGATAGAAGAACATTGATACTATTGTTGTTCTTTTCAGTTGTACTACTACTACTACTACTACTACTACTACTAATAATAATAATAATAATAATAATAATAATAACAACAGAAACACACACACACACACACACACACACACACACACACATTCAGACCGCCATCAGCAGGACTGAATCGCCTTAAAGTAATCCTCTATCAACGCACTCTCTCTCTCTCTCTCTCTCTCTCTCTCTCTCTCTCTCTCTCTCTCTCTCTCTCTCTCTCTCTCTCTCTCTCTCTCTCTCTCTCTCTCTCTCTCTCTCTAACTCTACCTATATACGATGAAAATAAATAAAAATAAAATAAAAAAGAATATAAAAATGAGAAAATAATAAGACAAGGAATCAGACTCCATATAAGGAATCGGCGCCTCTCCATCACACTCTGTAAGCGCCTTCAACACACAAGGTTGGGGGGACTACGGTAATTCTTCTCTTAAATGATCCGCCTTCAGTCACTGCGTTTCTTCCCCTAAACCCATTTTCTTCAATATACTTTCTCTTTTATTTATTTTCTTTCCCAGTCTATTATCTCTCCCCTTTTTCTTCCTTTTTTTTGTGTGTGTGTTTTTCAGCCAGTAATTTCACCTTTCCTCTTTTCTATTTCATTTTTCTTCCTTTTCTTATTTTTTTCGTATTTCTTACCCGTCTCCTCTCTTTCCCAAACTCATTTTCTCCCACTTTTCTTTCTCTTTTCCTTATTTCCTTCCATTTATCTTTTCAGTCACCTCTCCTTCGCCTTTCTTCTTTTTTCCATTTTCTTCCCTGTCTTTTTTTCTCCTTGTTTCTTCGTATTTCTCCCCAGTCCTCTCTTTCCCCTTTCTTCTTCCATTTTATTTCCTCCTGTTTTCCTTTATTTCCCAGCATTCCCTCCAGCTATGTCTCTTTCTCCCTTTTCTCCCTGTGTTCTTACTCTCCCTTTTTTCCTTGTTTCTTCGGAGTCCTTCTCAGTCTACCTTATTTTTCCCCTTTTTATTTTCTTTCGTCTTCCGTCTTCTTCTTCTCCCTAACGCTAAATAAATCTCTTCTATCAGCCTCGCCTTTTAACTAAATTAGGGGAGAGAGGGAATCTGATAAGGGAAAGGAAAGGGCAAAAAGAAAATGTAATTGAGTTGAAAGGGAATAAATACAAGGATTATGTTTTTTTCCTTTTCTTCCTCCTCCTTTTCCTTCCTTCCTTTCCTTTCTCTTCCTTCCTTCTTCTGCTTCTCCTTTCCTTCTTGTATAAACAGCGATTCCGAGTGCTTATGTTTGCCATGAACGTACACACACACACACACACACACACACACACACGTCAGAGGAAAGATTTTACGAGTTGAATCTAGATGAAAGAAGGAAGGAAGGAAGGAACGAAGGAGGGAAAGAAGGAGACCAGCACGGCGTTGAGAGCGTAAAGGTTCAAGGTGAGTGAATAATAGCACGCGTGAATGGGTGTGGATCCTCCTCATCCCGAGAACGTCTGACGCCCACAAGACTCCTCAAGCCTTCTGAAAGCGTGACAATGGGGGATTCAAGAGCCTAAAGGAGTGTGGAATGAAGGAAAATAGTACTGGTGGTGGTGGTGGTAGTAGTAGTAGTAGTAGTAGTAGTAGTAAGAGCGAGGAATACGTAGATGTCGAAGTAGAGGAAGAAAGGAAATGAAGGAAGAAAGGAACTGATAAATCAATGAGGAAAGAGGAAAAGAAAGAAAATGAGAGAAAAATAGTAGTAGTAGTAGTAGTAGTAGTAGTAGTAGTAGTAGTAGTAGTAGAAGTATCTTATATCACTCATTCCTATCCACTCTCCTACTCTTATCCTATCCATCTACTCCTTGCATTATCTCACTTTCTTTCATATCCAAATTCTCGTAACATGCTCCCCCCATCCATTCCTGTTCTCTTTTCTACTCCAACGCCTTCCACCAACTTCCCATTCTCTCCCCTTGCCTTACCTTACATCCCTTCACTTCCTCAAGGGGCTATTACACTGGGCAAATTTTCCTTGGATCTTCAGTCAAACCACGATTTCCGCTGGCGTGGTTCTCATATTTCCGTGGTTTTCTGACGTGTCCACGATCTTCCAAAGCTACGGTAGATTTCACTGAAGGACGACGGTATTACTCACCATCATCAGCAGCAGCAATAACAAGAAACAAATGAAAACCACGCTAGCAGAAATCATGGTTTGACTGAAGATCCACGGAAAATTTGCCCAGTGAAATAGCCCTTTTTTTCCCCTCGTCTCCTAACATGCTTCCCTCCCCCTTCCCTAACCTCCCTCCCACTCCACCCTACCCCGAAGCTCTCCTCTCATTACCGCACATCCCTTCACTTCCTCAGTCACCCCTCGTCTCGTAACATGCTTCCCTCTCCCTTCCCTAACCTCCCTCCCATTCCACCCAACCCCGAAGCTCTCCTCTCATTACCTCACATCCCTTCACTTCCTCAGTCACCCCTCGTCTCGTAACATGCTTCCCTCTCCCTTCCGTAACCTCCCTCCCACTCCACCCTACCCCGAAGCTCTCCTCTCATTACCTCACATCCCTTCACTCCCACATCAACACCTCGTCTCGTCTTATCCACACCTAATCTGCGAGTACCAGGACCTCCACGCTACCCTCACCGCTCTCTCATGCACCCCCCCACCCTCCACACCCACACCCATCGCCCCGCCCCGACGTCAGCCAATTAACAGCGGTAATGAGACAGGTGGCATCCAATCACTTGAGCGCAGAAAGCCCCTGTTAGCGAGCCAGCCAGCGGGGGTAATGGCTTGGCTGAGGCGATCATTTCCACGTCATTGTCGAGGGTTTGGGAGCGGCGGCGGCGGCCCGGCGGAGGACGTTGAGAACATCCCGAAGGTTAACAGGCACAGGTACACAGGAAGGCAGGTGAGAAGAGGGGTGAGCAAACTGACGCACAGGCACGCACACATAAGCGAGGCAAACTGGGGCAAATAATAGCAATAATAAGCTTTTAGGCCACTCTTCTCTATTCAGGAGCAGTAAGTAGCATTTTGTTTTTCTTAGAGCATTTTTTGTGTTTTTTTTTCAGTTATATTATGTAATTTTGGTCTATTTGGTCTTCTTGTTGCCATTAATATATATTCTTTGACTGCGTTTCGTGGGCCAATCAGACACTGTTAAAAAAAGTCTTCTTGCTCATACGCTTCCAAAAGTTAAATTGGCAAAACACTAAAAATACGTATATATAAAAAGAAATAAACTTAGGAAGATGACTATACCTACAGATTAGTTTCTTACCTTTATGCAAGTCTTTCAAATACCTTTCAAATTGATACGAAAACTTGAAATGTATCTTAAGCTAATCCCTCTCTTTTAATGAGTTTTTCAGGGTAACTTTTTTCTTCTAATCTTAACACATAAAACGTCCTTCAAGATTAAGAGGAAAATAATAATATGTAGAACGTACCTACTTCACTAAGCACGACAGGTTTTTTTTTGACATTATTATTATTATTATTATTATTATTATTATTATTATTATTATTATTATTTTGTTTATTTTCATCGGAGTCAAAGGATGAAACAGAAGGAAAATATTATGATTTGAACTCGACGTGGACCCCTCTCTCTCTCTCTCTCTCTCTCTCTCTCTCTCTCTCTCTCTCTCTCTCTCTCTCTCTCTCTCTCTCTCTCTCTCTCTCTCTCTCTCTCTCTCTCTCTCTCTCTCTCTCTCGTACCATCACACACTTCGATACTAAAAATAAAAAATAAAAATAAAATAAAAAGACTTTAAACTCAGCAAAGTTGGTTTATTTTTTTGTTCTTATATTTCCTTCACACACACACACACACACACACACACACACACACACACACACACACACACACACACACACACACACACACACACACACACACACACAAATTTTTTTCTAGAATATAAAAAAAAAAAAAAAAAAAAAAAAAGGGAAAATAAAAGGGAAAAGACGAACGAAAAATAAAAGTACTAGAAAGAGGAGGAGGAGGAGGAGGAGGAAGGGAAAGAGGAGGAAGAGGAGGAGAGAAAAAGAGGAAGAAGAGGAGGAGGAGGAAGGGAAAGAGGAGGAGGAGGAGGAGGAGGAGGAAAAAGGCTAGGAAGCGTCTCTTTTTGACAGGTGCGGCGGAAGACAGACAAGGATAAAAAGGAAATATTCCCTTCCCGCGAGAGCTTTGTCAGATATCTTGATGCATTCAAATTGGTTTCTCTCTCTCTCTCTCTCTCTCTCTCTCTCTCTCTCTCTCTCTCTCTCTCTCTCTCTCTCTCTCTCTCTCTCTCTCTCTCTTGAACCTATCAACGCGGGCTCAAAACTCTGTACTCCATCCAAAGGGTTTCAACGAGTCAGCTGACCTTTGCTTAGCTTTCTTTCCTGCCTCCCCCTCCTCTCTCCCTCCCTTCCTCTGTCTTTTCCCTCCTCTTCTCTCTCTCTCTCTCTCTCTCTCTCTCTCTCTCTCTCTCTCTCTCTCTCTCTCTCTCTCTCTCTCTCCCCCTTCCTTTCCCTCTCTCTCCCTCTCTTTCCTTTCCTCCCTCCCTCCTTCCATGGCCGCCCTTTTCGCCTTCAGTCCACAAACACCCTGGCGCCGCGACCTTCCTGACAGCTCCATTTGTTGCTTGTTAGTTGTGGAGCCGCCGCGGGACACACACACACACACACACACACACACACACACACACACACACACACACACACACACACACACACACACACACACACATTCCCCCCATTCCTCTGCTCTTTCTTTTCCTTCCTTCTTTTTTTTTCTGTGGTTTATATTCTTTCTATTTCTGTCCATTGCCCTGTTTCCTCTTCCTCTTTTTCCTCCTCCTTTCCTTCCATCATTATCCTCTGTTATCATCTGCCTTTCTTCCTTCCTTTCTTTACTGTTCTGGTCTTTTTTTTTTCTTTCTTCTCCTTTATTTTCTTTTACTCCTCCTTTTTCTGCTTCTTTTGCTTCTTCTTCCCATTCTTCTTCTTCTTCTTCTTCCTTCATCTCATACGCAAACACTCGTTCATTGATTCCCTTCCTTTCATGCTAAAATTTCCTGTCTCCTTTTCTTCTTTTCCTTCACTGTCCCTCAAAACAAAAGAAAACAAAAGAAAACAAAAAACTCACTCTTTATTAGCAAAACAATGAAAAGAGGAAAAAAAAAAGAACACAAACACTCACTTCTTGTTGGTAATACTGAGAAAAAAGAAACAAAACAATCACTCACTTTTTGTTGGTAATACTGAAAATAGAAAAGAAACACAAACAAAAAAACACAAAACAACCACTCACTTCGCTATCTCCCTCTCTTAGTCTCCCTTTTCTAACCATAACCCTTCCCCTCACCCAACTATCTCCTTCCCTTTCCGGTCCTTCTCCTGCCCCTTCTGTTCCCTCCCTCCTTCTCCTGTTTCCTCTACCTTTCCGTTCCTTTCCTTCCTCTTGGGTCGGCCGTGCGTTAAGAGATTGGGGATGAGAGGTTAGGCGCAGGTATCAGAGAGAGGGAGTGAGGGGAAGGGAGAGAGGAAGGGAGAGAGGAAGGGAGAGAGGGAGGGAGGTAAAGGGAGATAAGAGAGCTGTTATGGTTGTGGGATGGTTGGTGACGGGTGGTATTATGTGCTTCTTGTGTGTGTATGTGTGTGTGTGTGTGTGTGTGTGTGTGTGTGTGTGTGTGTGTGTGTGTTTTCTCTTCTCCCCCTCCCCCTTCTCCTCCTCCTCCTCCTTCTCCGCCTCCTCCTTCACCAAAAATACATTCTTTCCTCCCTCCTCCTCCTCCTCCTCTTCCTCTTCCTCCTCCTCCTCCTCTTCAGTCACTACTATCACCAACATGTCATTCTTTCATCTCTTCCTCCTCCTCCTCCTCCTTTTCATCTAACACGTTATTCTTTCCTTCTCTCTCCTCCTCCTCCTCCTCTCTCTTCTCCACCGTTACTAATAAAGCATGAAGTCTTCCTCCTTCCTCATCTTCCTCTACTATCACTAACAAAAAATATTCCTTTCTGCTCCTTCTTCACTACTTCAAAAACGCCATACCATCTTCCTCCTCCTCCTTCTTCTTCTCCTTCCTTCTCCTTTTCCTCCACGACTACCACCAAAACATGACTCCTTCCTCCTTCCTCTTCCCTCCGCCGTTGCTATCCAAACACAGTCACACAAGGTCTCAATGTAAACTGTTTTCTCCGCTCACAAAACCTTTCCCTTCCTTTCTATTCCCTTCCCCTTGCTTTCCTTCCCTTTTCCTCTCCTCTCATTTCCTTTCCTTCCCTGTTCTTCCTCTTGTTTATTCCCTTTCTTTTCCTTTCCATTTCTACCCTTTCCTTTCATTCCTTCTATTCTTCCCCTCCCCTCCTGTCTTCCTTTCCCTCCTCCACCTCTCCTCTCCCTGCCCTCCCTTCCCTTCCTCCACCTCCCCTTCCTACCAGCCCCCCCTTCCCCTCCCTACACCTTCCCTTCAGTACCAAAACATGTGATTATGTGCCTCAAAATATCGTGTTTCTTTCCTTCCCGGCTTCCGACAGACAGCAGCGCCATCTGTCTTGAACTGAACAGACGACTCTTCTCCTCCTCCTCCTCCTCCTCAGTTCCTCTTCCCTACTTCCCCCTCCTCCTTGATTCTTCTTTCCTACATCCTTCTTTCCCCTCCTCCTCTTTCTCCTCCCCTTCTCCACCCAGCAATCAATGGGTACCGATCTATCTATCTATCTATCTATCCATATATCAGCCGTGCTTTACCATACGTCATTTGTATAAGTTCCAAGCTCATTCAGTAAAGGCTACGGTGCTGGCTGGCTAACACGAGTCTTTGTAAGTTCCAAGCTCATTCAGTAAGGGCTATAGTGCTGGCTGGCTAACACGAGTCTTTGTAAGTCCCAAGCTCATTCAGTAAGGGCTACAGTGCTGGCTGGCTAACACGAGTCTTTGTAAGTTCCAAGCTCATTCAGTAAGGGCTACAGTGCTGGCTGGCTAACACGAGTCTTTGTAAGTTCCAAGCTCATTCAGTAAAGGCTACGGTGCTGGCTGGCTAACACGAGTCTTTGTAAGTTCCAAGCTCATTCAATAAGGGCTATAGTGCTGGCTGGCTAACACGAGTCTTTGTAAGTTCCAAGCTCATTCAGTAAGGGCTATAATGCTGGCTGGCTAACACGAGTCTTTGTAAGTTCCAAGCTCATTCAGTAAAGGCTACAGTGCTGGCAGGCTAACACGAGTCTTTGTAAGTTCCAAGTTCATTCAGTAAAGGCTATAGTGCTGTCTGGCTAACACGAGGCTATCTAGTGGTCAGACCATGGTGGTGAATACAAGGAACATCCACTCGGCGGCCAGAGGAATGCTGCTCTCTGATGATGCCTTATATTGCTTGCCGAGACGACCCATTCCAGGCAACCCTTCCTTTCCTTGTATGCTCCTCCTCCTCCTCCTCCTCCTCCTCGCTTCACCCACCTCCCTGCTCTCTCCGTCAATCTCTCTTTGCTCCCTACTCCCCTTCCCTCCTCTGCTTCTCTCTCTCTCTCTCTCTCTCTCTCTCTCTCTCTCTCTCTCCTTCCCTCCTCCTCCTCCTCCCCTTACTTCCCCCTTCTCCATTCCTCCTCCTCCTTATCCCCTCTCTCTCCACTCCTCTCCCCCTCCTCTCTTACTGCCCCACTCCGCCCCGTTGCCCCGCCTTTCTCTCCTTGCCCCGGTTTCACGGCCAAAATAGCTTCCTTTTATGTGATAAATATACCTTGAAACAGCTGATACTACGTCTCTCTCTCTCTCTCTCTCTCTCTCTCTCTCTCTCTCTCTCTCTCTCTCTCTCTCTCTCTCTCTCTCTCTCTCTCTCTCTCTTTCTCATCCACTTTGTCACACACTGAAGAAGGAAGGAAGGAAGGAAGGATGGAAGGAATGATGGAAGGAAGGAAGGAAGAACGAAAATTGCAAAGGAATGGAGGGGAGGAAAACAGAAGAGAGAGAGAGAGAGAGAGAGAGAGAGAGAGAGAGAGAGAGAGAGAGAGAGAGAGAGAGAACAGGAAACAAACTTGGTGAGGGGAGAGAAAGTGAGAGAGGTGTTAAGGAATGAAGAGGGGAAGAGAGAGAGAGAGAGAGAGAGAGAGAGAGAGAGAGAGAGAGAGAGAGAGAGAGAGATAGAGAGAGAGAGAGAGAGAGAGAGAGAGAGAGAGAGAGAGAGAGAGAGAGAGAGAGATTTACATAGATTTACATAGAAAATCAGACCACACAGACCCCATGGTCCAGACTTGGTGGTCTGTCCTTAAACCTAAGTGATTTTACATTAATCAGAAGACTCCAAAACGTTGCATTTCTACTCTAGTTGATATTAAGTTGAAGGAAGTGACGGTCGAGCTTATTTTTGAAGGAGTCAATCGTGTTACACTGGACCACTGATGATGGGAGCTTATTCCATTCTCGCACTACAACGTTGGTGAAGAAAAATTTGGTGCAGTCTGAATTTACTTGTCTACATCTGAGTTTTACGCCATTGTTCCTCGTGCGCAAAGTGTCATCGATCATAAACAATGTTGATCTGTCTACATTCGTGAAACCATTAAGTATTTTAAAACATTCGATCAGTTTTCCTCGGAGGCGACGTTTCAAGAGAGAACATGTTAAGGGTAGAAAGCCTTTCTTCGTAGGATTTGTTGCGCAAGGAAGGATCATTTTCGTTGCCCGACGCTGAACACCTTCTAATTTAGCAATATCCTTTGCATGGTGGGGAGACCAAAACTGTACCGCATATTCCAAGTGGGGTCTGACTAAACTGTTGTAGAGCGAGTATTACATCTTTATTCTTAAATAAAAGTTTCTTTTAATGAAGCCCAACATTCTGTTCGCTTTATTTGCTGCATCGATGCATTGCTGTGAGAATTTGAGGTTTGACGCGATTTTGACCCCAAGTCCTTGACGCATTGAACGCTTTTGAGTTTACGCCGCGCATTTCGTAATCAAACTTTTATTCCTCGTTCCAACTTGAAGGACCTGGCACTTGTCTACGTTAAAGGGCATCTCCCATCTATCCGACCAAGCTGAAATTTTGTGCAAATCCTCTTGGAGGCTTTGCCTGTCTTCGTCAGTGAGAACCGAGTTACCAATCTTTGTGTCGTCTGCAAATTTACTAATGCGGTTATTGAGTCCAACATCCACGTCGTTGATGTAAATAATGAAGAGCACTGGGCCAAGAACCGAGCCCTGAGGGACGCCACTAGTGACAGGCGCCCACTCTGAGTTAAATCCGTCAATCACTACTCTTTGTTGTCTGTTGCTCAACCAATTCGCGATCCATTGGTTTACCTGACCGTCAATACCTATTTGTTTTAATTTGTAAAGTAATTTATGATGCGGGACTTTATCAAACGCTTTCTGGAAATCAAGATAGACTACGTCCAGTGATTTGGTTACGTCATAAACAGTGAAGAGGTCGTTATAAAAGGTTAATAGATTTGATAGGCAGGATCTTTTGTTTCGGAAGCCATGTTGTGAGTCCCCAATTAATGAGTGGCTTTCAAGAGAGAGAGAGAGAGAGAGAGAGAGAGAGAGAGAGAGAGAGAGAGAGAGAGAGAGAGAGAGAGAAAATGCGAATAAGGTGCAAGAGAAGGAGGAAGATGCTGAAGAAGTGTTAGAAAATGAAGAGTAGAAGGGACAGTCTTTCCTCTTCCTACACACACACACACACACACACACACACACAAACACACACTCTCTCTCTCTCTCTCTCTCTCTCTCTCTCTCTCTCTCTCACACACACACTTAAAACACCCTCTCACCCATACGCTTTACACATACACACACACAAACAAACGCACTCCCATCCACACACACACACACACACACACACACACACACACACACACACACACACACACACACACACACACATCCACACACACGATAACCAGGGAAGAAAGAAGTTAAAATAAAAAGAAGTAGAAGCATAATAACCATCGGGTCATTTCCTCGGGGTCCTCAGCACACACTCGCACACTTAAGCGCTGAAACATTTACCTTTACAACCCGTCATGATGAATTCCCGCGTCCCCCCTTAAAGAGGAGATAAAAGAAAACGTTAAGACCTCAACCCAACCAGCCTTGCCAAATTGTCGTACTCTGAACATGGTATTTATAAGACTGAGGCTCCAAGACTGTCGTAACCACAGAAATAACGATAGAAAATTAAAGTTATCGTTAAAGCTGTTATATATAGATGGTTTTTCTTTTTGCTATAGTTATAGGTCAGAAACTACGAAAATGTGATGCGGTGAGTACGATAATTTGCCAACGCTATCTCAAACCCAATCAACAACCTCCTCCTTACTATAAAAAAAATACACCACTCTTTTCCCTTGCCCACGAAGAAAGAAAACGAAAGAAAAGGACGCCGAAGCAGTAACAAATGAGACACAGAGAAGAGGAGATGAGAGAATACGGGAAAACCTCAACCAAACTCCTTACTATAAAAAAATACGCCACTCCTTCCCATTGCTCCATGGAGAAAGAAAACGAAGAAGAAAAGAACGACTCGCAGTAACAGATCAAACAAAAGGTCGTAAAAAAACTGGCTTGCTTTCTTTAGAGACTTAGAGAGAGGCAGAAAAATTAGGGTTAAAAGAAAAACTCGTTAGAGACAGAGGAAGGGAAAGCCACGAGTCGCCTCCGGGAGCGGGAAAGAGAGGAAAGAAAACAAGGAAGACAATTGTTGTGTTGACGGAGGGCGGAAGAAAGGGAGGGAGGGAGGGAGAGAAAGGAAGGGAGGAGAGTTGGGTGAGGTTAGGTAAGAACGGGGAAGGAAGGAAGGAGGGGGAGGAGATGAGGCAAATGAGGGAGAGGAAGGAGAGAGAGGAGGGGGGGGGGGGAGGAGATGAGTTAGGGGAGAGAGAGGAAGGAAGGAAGGAGAAAGGGGGGAGAGGAGATGAGGCAAATGAGGGAGAGGAAGGAGAGAGAGGAGGGGGGGGGAGATGAGTTAGGGGAGGGAGAGGAAGGAGGGAAGGAGAGAGTGGGGGGAGAGGAGACGAGGCAAATGCGGGAGAGGAAGGAGAGAGAGGAGAAGGGGGGGGAGGAGATGAGTTAGGGGAGAGAGAGGAAGGAAGGAAGGAAGGAGAGCTAATAAAAGAAGAGAAAGCAAAGGGAGGGAGAGAAAAGAAGAAAGGGACAAAGAAAGAAAGGGATATTAAAGACAAATACGAAGGTGAAGAAAGGAGTATTCAGTGAAGGGGAATAGGGAGGGAAGGAAAAAGAATGGGAGATGGGAGAGGAGAAAAGGGACAAGAAAAAACACTGAAAAAAAATGGAATAATAAGAGCAAATACAAAAGCCTTTCTTCCCCATCCACCCGCCACAAGACTACGCAAATACGGGGAAACGAGGGAGAGAGGAGAGGGAAGGGTGGGAAGGGGTGAGGGGTTGAAGGGTGGAGGGGGAAGGGGAGTGTGTTGATGGGCTTCCGGAGACGAGAGAATAGAACATTACGGCCTCTTGCAGTTTCCCAATGTTCTTATGTTCTCATGTACCAAGGAAGGGAGGGAGGGAAAGTAAGCGAAGGGTGGATGGAGAATAGAAGGGAAGGGAAGGGTGAAAGGGAGTGGCATTGTGGAAAGGAGTATAAATGAATCTACATGAGAGAAGAAAAGGCATAATATTAATACTGAAGGAAAGGGGAAGGAAAAAAAGTAGAAAAAAGTAATTAAGTAGAATTTGTTGAGTGCATGAAATTAAAATAGGGAAAAAAGAGAGAAAGGAAAATAAAATAAAGAAAATATCAGAATAAAGAAAATTAAAAAAAGTACGTAGGTAGAATTTGTTGAGTGCATGAAATTAAAATAGGGAAAAAAGAGAGAAAGGAAAATAAAATAAAGAAAATATCAAAATAAAGAAAAAAAATACGAAAGTAGAATTTGTTGAATGCATGAAATTAAAATAAGGAAAAAAGAGAAAGAAAAATAAAATAACAAAGAAAATATCAAAATAAAGAATAAAAAAAAGTACGTAGGTAGAATTTGTTGAGTGCATGTAATTAAAATCGGGAAAAAATGAAAGGAAAATAAAATAAAAGAAAATATCAGAATAAAGAAAATTTAAAGTACGTAGGTAGAATTTGTTGAACGCATGAAATTAAAATCGGGAAAAAAAAGAAAGGAAAATAAAATAAAAGAAAATATCAGAATAAAGAAAATTAAAAAAAGTACGCAGGTAGAATTTGTTGAGTGCATGAAATTAAAATAGGGAAAAAAGAGAGAAAGGAAATTAAAATAAAGAAAATATCAGAATAAAGAATTAAAAAAAGTACGTAGGTAGAATTTGTTGAGTGCATGAAATTTAAATAGGGAAAAAAGAGAGAGAAAGGAAAATAAAATAAAGAAAATCAGAATAAAGTAAATAAAAAAATTACGTAAGTAGAATTTGTTGAATGCATGAAATTAAAATAAGGAAAAAAGAGAAAGAAAAATAAAATAACAAAGAAAATATAAAAATAAAGAAAATAAAAAAAAGTACGTAGGTAGAATTTGTTGAGTGCATGTAATTAAAACCGGGAAAAAATGAAAGGAAAATAAAATAAAAGAAAATATCAGAATAAAGAAAATTAAAAAAAGTACGTAGGTAGAATTTGTTGAATGCATGAAATTAAAACAGGGAAAAGGAGAAAAAGGAAAATAAAATAAAGAAAATATCAGAATAAACAAAAGGAGTATCAGGAAAGAGAGGAGGTATGTTGTTAATTCAGAAGATGGCGCCACTATAAACACTTGCCTGCGCCATGACGGGCTGGGGCCAACTACCACCCAGACCCCTCAAGAGAGCCTACCGGCGCTATAGACACGTACAAAAAAAAAAAAAAAAAAAAAAAAAGAATGTTAGTTGAAAATGGATATCAAACAAGAAAAAAAATCGTGTAGGAACAGTATATCCAGACACGAGCGCACTGTTCTATAGCAATTTTACACTAGTGACTGCTGAAAAAACTCTGCTTTACATCGCCTCGGGTAACAATTATGGCGTCGGATTAATATATATCTAACTAATAGGAAATACTAAGACTGATAAATAATAGTGAATAAATTAATAGATAAAAGCAAAAAATGTAAAGATAATGTTATTGAATACGCGAAATACAGAAAAAAATAATGCGTCGGTGGAATAAGATAAATAAAATGGATATAAAAGAACAAATAAATAAATAAACAAATAAATAACAGCTCTTTAAACCTGGCGGACAACAGTGAAAGGAGAGACAGAAGGAGAACGTAGAATGCATCGGTGGAATAAGATAGATAAAATAGATAAAAAAACGAATAAATAAATAAATAAACAATAGGACTAACTTCTAAGGGAGGTGGAGAACAGTGGAAGAAAAATGACAAGTGGAGGGCTTGGTGGAATGTGGATGAGGAAAGGAGGGAGGGAGGGGCGCGGGAATACAGAGACGAGATGGGCAAGGAGGAGAGGGTGGAAGGGACAGATGATTAAAGGGAGGGGATTAAGGATCTGGGAGTGATTAGTATTAGTGTAAACCAGATGTGAGAGATGAGGTAGACGCGGGGAGGGGTGAGAGGTGAGGTAGACGCGAGGGAGGGGACATGAGGACCGCTTGATGACGTGGGGAGGAAGGGGAGGAGGAAAAGTGAGGTGTGAGGTAGAGGTATTTCTAAAGGTAATGAGAAATGACGAGAGGAAGAGGAGGAGGAGGAGGAAAAAGCAGGTGAGGTGGAGTAGGGAAAAGATTATAATGGGAGGAGAAGAGAGTGTGTGTGTGTGTGTGTGTGTGTGTGTGTGTGTGTGTGTGTGTGTGTGTGTGTGTGTGTGTGTGTGTGTGTGTGTGTGTGTGTGTGTGTGTGTAAATGAAATAAAGAAAATAAAAACAAGGCGTCAACGATGAAGACAAAGCAAAATAGCAAATAATTAAATAATGAAGCCAGACAAAATAATTATCATTCTTCGGTAAAGAAGGAAAGCTAGATATAATTTTTGTTTAAATAATTAGTACAGCATTTCTCATTGCTATTACCACTGCTGGCTTTGTTATTATTATTATTATTATTATTATTATTATTATTATTATTGTGGAAAATATGTAGCCACTTATTGGGGTAACCCTCTGAAATCCCCTCACTTTCGTAGGTGCGGCTCACAGTTAAATGCTGGGTTTATAAAAAGGTGTTCAGGTTTCTACTCACATAAAAGGGAGATGGATTCCAGTTATTTGAATGTCGTCCTCGTACACTAAACAAACCACTGAAAAGGGCGAAACGTAATGATTTAGTGTATTGTTGTGAAAGTTAATTTATTTGGCATGAGAACCTCAGGTGATTCTGAACTATTAATATAATCTACCTGAGGTTTGTTGTTTTCATGCTCCGTAACGACACCGCTTATTCGTGGTGCCGAACACTTTACTGCTTCATACGCAACGTCTTCGATTCTCTTGAGTCGTGCGTATTTCTTTCCCCTCCTAACACCTCACCTATTTGGCCAAATTAGGATTAATGCAAGAAAGGTACTTAGCTGTAACCATCAGGGTGTTGATGACAGGCAGCAGTATTGTTGATCGACGAATCCTAGTTGTCAGTAGTATAGTAGTTTTGGAGAACACTGAACTAGCAAGAACTTCTAACCTAACCTAACTTAAGGAAAAGGATAAAAACAGACAACATGAGGCACACAAACAGCCACGGCACCTAACCTAACTCAAGCTAAGCGAGGGAAAGGCTCAAAACACAAGTGCGACATATGGGAAATTTTGGAGAACACTGGACTAGCAAGAACTTCTAACCTAACCTAACTTAAGGAAAAGGATAAAAACAGACAACATGAGGCACACAAACAGCCAAGGCACCTAACCTAGCATAAGCTAAGCGAGGGAAAGGCTCAAAACAAAAGTACAACGCGTAGGGGAAATTTTGGAGAACACAGGACTAACAAGAACTAACCTAACCTAACCTAACTTAAGGAAAAGGATAAAAAACAGACATGAGGCACACAAACAGCCAAGGCACCTAACCTAACATAAGCTAAGCGAGGGAAAGGCTCAAAACAAAAGTGCAACGCGTAGGGGAAATTTTGGAGAACACAGGACTAACAAGAACTAACCTAACCTAACCTAACTTAAGGAAAAGGATAAAAAACAGACATGAGGCACACAAACAGCAAAAGCACCTAACCTAACATAAGCTAAGCGAGGGAAAGGCTCAAAACACAAGTGCGACGCGTAGGGAAAACTTTGGAGAACACTGGACGGGACTTATAGGGCGGCGGTTTGGGGAGGAGGGCAGGCCAGGAGGGTGACATCAAGACTGTCTCTCTCCTCTCGGCCTGGTGAAGTAATCAAGGTTGTGAGGCCCGAGGGAGTGACAACTGGGGACGGAGGGAGGCAGGGAAGGGCATGCCCGGGAAGAGAAGAAGGAGGAGGAGGGCTTAAAAGAAGTGTGTGAAGTAGCTGGTGGCGAAGATGCTTGTGGGAACTGGGAGACGAGAAGAAAAGGAAGAGAGAAAGATTGATAGACCTAAGAAGAATGGCGGCCCGGGAGGAATGCTAGGAGGCGAGGAGTTGAGGAGGATAAAATAAAACAAATAAGAAATCAAAATAGTATGTAAGGTTTGAAGGGCGGGCAAGGCGGTTGTGGGAAATGGAGAGAATGAACAAAGGGAAAGAGAAAAAGAAATGAATGGCGGCCTGGGTGTGTGTTTTAGAAGACGGGGAGTAGAGGAAAATATAATAGAGGAAATAGGAAAGAAATGGTAAGATTTGAAGGTTGGGGCAGCGAAGATGAAGAGAATGAACGAGGAAAAGAGAAAAAGAAAAGAATGGCTGTCTGCGTGGGTGTTTAGACGAGGAGAGGATAAGCTAAAGAAAAGGACAAAAGAAATGGAAAAAAAGAACGCAAAAAAAGTGAAGGAAAATACAGAAAAAAATAAGGAAAATTGATCAGTAAAATTTGAAAGTGAAGCAGCGAGGGGGGGGGAGAGAGAGAGAGAGAGAGAGAGAGAGAGAGAGAGAGAGAGAGAGAGAGAGAGAGAGAGAGAGAGAGAGAGAGAGAGAGAGCGCACAAAGAAAAGAGAATAAGAAAAGAATGGCTGTTCTGAGTATCTTAGGAGACAGTGAGAGAAGGAAAATAAAATATATAAGAAATAATGAGAAATATGATAATTAAGGCTTGTGAGTGGGACGATTTTGGGAGATGAGGATGAACAAAATAAAGGGAAGAAAGAAAAGAATTGCGGCTCTGGGTATTTTAGAAGACGGGGTGTGAAATAAAAATAAAAATAAATAAGAAAACAAATGAGAGATAAGGTTCGGGGACGGGACAGTTATGAAAGACGAGGAGAGGATGAGCAATGGAAGTTAAAATAAAATGGGTTTGTTAGAGGATGGAGAGTGAAGGAAAATAATGAAAGAAATAATGATAATTGTTAGGTTAGGTTAGTTCAGGGAGATGAGGAAGGAGGATAAACGAGAAAATAAAGGATTACTGTGTGTTGAGGGGAATGGGTTAAGTATGAAAAAAAAAAATAAAGAGAAAGAGAAATGAGAAGAATAAGAGAATGGGAAAAGAAAAATGCATATAGAATGTTTACTTTTTTTGTGCCCTTGAACTGTCTCCTTTGCTGTAAAAAAAAAGAAAAAAAATATGGAAAATAAAATAATAAAAAGCGAAAATGCAGCAGAAAGGATTGAGTCGACGGAAGAAATTAGTTAAAAAATTGAAGTGGAGAAATGGTGATAAACGGAGTGAGGAAAAAAAGGAAAAAATAAAGGAAAATAAAATGAAACTAAAAAATAAACAATGGATGAAAAAAAAAAGATGAGCGGGCAGCGGTGGTGGGAGGGAGCGAGAGGAAAAAAAAGAAAAAATGGAAAATTAAATGAAATGAAAAGAAAACAAAGAAGTAAAGAAGAAAAAGAATAAGCCTACAATAACTGAGAGAGAGAGAGAGAGAGAGAGAGAGAGAGAGAGAGAGAGAGAGAGAGAGAGAGAGAGAGAGAGAGAGAGAGAGAGAGAGAGAGAGAGAGAGAGAGAGAGAGAGAGAGAGAGAGAGAGAGAGAGAGAGAGAGAGAGAGATGGGCCAGAAAAGTTGGAATGGGAGAGAGAAGGAAAGAGGAAAGAGTCCAGGGAGGAAGACTTAAGAGAGGCCGCACCTTATGGAGGAGGAGGAGGAGGAGGAGGAGGAGGAAGAAGAGGAGGAGGAGGAGGAAAAGAGGCAGGGTAATGATTGGGAAATGGAGGAATGGATGGATGGAAGAGAGGAAGGATAATAAAAATGAATTGAGGGGTAAAGACGAGGAAGAGGAAGAGGAGGAGGAGGAAAAGAGGCAAAGACAGGGATGGGGAAAATAAAGAAAGTGCGGAGCGGTAATGGACAAGGAAGAAGAGGAAGAGGAGGAGGAGGAGGAAAAGAGGCAAAGGGAGGGGTGGGGAAATAAAGAAAGTGCGGAGAGGTAATGGCCAAGGAAGAGGAGGAGGAGAAAGGAGGGAGGGAGAGAGGGTACAGGCGTGGATGAAGGAAGGAGGAGGAAGAGGAGAAAGAAGAGGAGGAGGCGAAGGGAGGGAGAGTTGGTGAGAAGGGGGGGAGGGGGGGATAAGATCGTGTTGAAGCAAGAAGAGAAAGATGAGGAGAAGGAAGAGAAGGGAGAGAGAGAGAGGGAGAGATGCAGAAGTTGGCGAGAGGAAGGAAGGAATGAAATTAAGTTACCCGCAAAAACAAAACACAAAATCATTCGTAACATAAACAAATCGCACCAAACGTCAAAGTACACAGGATGTAAATATATATATATACACACACACACACACATACACACACACAAGGAAAAAAAATAATGTAGACACCATCCTCATAACTACCGCGTCTCTCTCCCTCTCTCCACCTCCTCCTCCTCCTCCTCCCACCCACTCTCGTCCCTCTGTACAGCTCAGGTAATATGTGAATCAAAATGTAAATGTGTCATCATCGTATTCCCTTCCTCGTGGTCTTATTTCCTCCTCTTCCTCTACCTCCTCCTCCTCTTCAAGCAACCATTTCATTTAACTTCAATCAGAGGCAGTTTCCTTATTGCCCCGCCTCCTCCACTCCCTCCTTAATCTACCTTTCCCTTCCCTCTCTCTCCCTCCTCCTCTCCCCTCCATCTCTTTCTCTCCCCCTGCTCCTCTCTTTCTCTCTCCTCCTCCTCCTCCTCTCCCATCAAACATCTCATTACACCCAAGACCAGCCGAGCACAGGTCAGATCAATGGGTTCCTAATCATCTCCAATCAAAAGCGGAGGCTGCCAGATGTCGAGGCGAAATGAGTCATCAATAAGCATTAAGATAAACCCTTACTAATGACATGGCTTTAATTACCGGGACACACACACACACACACACACACACACACACACACACACACACACACACACACACGGCAACCCTTCCTCGCCTCTTAACGGATATGATCGGTTGGTATTTTTATTTCTTAAACGCTACTTTCTCTTACATTAATCAATTCTAAAGGTTAAAAAAAAAAGAGATTAAACGCGTTCTAATGAGTGTTTCTTTACGTTCATGATGCAGAAACGTTGTCAAACTACCACCAGGGTCCTAAAACTACCCATGGAAATGCCCACCAATCCTACGAAAGCCTTGTCAAATGTATGTAGGTTTAAGAATGATCCAATACCTCTCCGCCTTCACCTCCTCCGCCACCTTCAGACTCAAGCTCACCTGTTTTCACCTGGCTCGTCACCTTCGTCCTCGTCCTTCCCTGGGCACGTCGTCACCAGTTTCAAGCACCGACCATGTCCTTATCCTCTGTTACACCGCACAAACGCACAAAAAAACTTGCCCGCCGCCCCCCGCTACGTTTGAACTGATTGAGTGAGGTCTGCCTGTTGCTCCTCCCCCTCCCCCTCCCTCTCACCCCCTTTCCAGGTACAAGTTATCGTAGTGTGAGCTAAAACCTCGATCACGTCATCACGAATATACGTGTCACACCAAACCTAAAGGAATGGAAGTAATGTATTAATAAGTTCCTTCGTTGTTTCAGCATCGAGGTTAAGTGTGAAATAAATAAAAGCGATAATTCCAAACGAGAAGTTGAAATGACGTCACGACAGACCGGAACCAACTGCCACTGACTTGCGCTTCAGATAACGAATTACTATATAGATAAGGTGCTTCAATATCCCTCCCTGTCTTATTTTAACCGCGTTCTTTTGACTCATAAGCATAAACACAGTGTTAGGATTCAACGGGGTAGCACTAAGAGTTGCCTGATACGACGGTGAGGGTTTGGCAGCGGAGGAAACAAATGCTAGTAACTCCCAAAAATTAACCACCGCCTACTTTCCCTACACTAAACTATACACTGGTCATTCGAGACGGTTATACTTCCTTAAGCTTACTGTTATTATGTCCAAGCGAACCACACGTCTACAAAATAGCGTTAGAAATCAATGGAATATCACTAAAAAGTCTCTATATAAGAAGACGAGGGATTGGCAGCGGCGGAAACAATGCAAGTAGACCTAACTTGCCAAAATAAATCACCGCTTACTTACGATCATGTCCCTGGGGCGAGTCTGTCATGTTGTGTGTGTGTTGCGCGGTGAAACTGAGGACGAGGACATGGGTGGTGCTTGATAATGGTGACGTGGGTGCCGGAGAAGGACGAGGACGAAGATGACGAGCCAGGACCCAGCGGCAGGAGACAACAGGTGAGGAGTGACAGAGGAGGAAGGAATAGGCTGTATATTTTCATTTTAAAAACGATTCACTATTCATTCCAAACGGTAACACTACCTCACGCTTAATTTCATCATGTTCACGCAAGCCCTACGTATACAAAATAGCGTTGGAGGGGTCAAGAGTCTCATAAGAAGCATTTGATAAAAGTATGAGCTTTATAATCGTATGATGTCGAGGGTCTGGCGGCGTTGCAGGGAGGCGAGGCGGCGCGGGTGGGTGGGCAGCGCGCGCACCTCCCCGCCTCACCTCACGACTCGTGCTAGTTAGGTCCCCCCTTTCCCCCCATGTTCCAACGCTTTACATTGTCCAGACACGTCCCAGGGATAGGATCGAATAAATGCAGAAACATAACACAAGATAATTCATAATATACTCACACCAAACGCCGAAGTACACAGTGAATAAGTAAGAACCAACAAGAAAAACATTGGTAGTTATCCTCTCCCCCTCTCCTACCATCCTTTATAACCATTACCCGTATATGAGGGATATCTTTACTATCTTTCCTTAGCAGATCTGTCAGTGCCGGGAGATTCTATATAGCGTTAAATGCAGGAGAAGAATGCATAGTCTCCCAATTTGGTCTGTAGGTAGTAGGCGAACTGAGTATGATGCAATGGAGACGAGACTTATAAGGAGAGAGAGAGAGCAGTAAAAAAAAAGTTAAGCAAAAGACCAGAGAAATGTCACTTACAAGACCATAGTGGTGACAAATGCGTAACCTCTCTCTCCTCCCTTGATGTTCTTCCACTCATCCGTATCTTCCTCCCCGCCTTACCCACCCACCCTCTCCTCTCCACCTGCCAGCTCACCTCCCAAATCCCCTCATCAAGGTGTTCTCACGTGCACCTGTCTGGAGTCCCCCGTCACCTAGATTAGTATACCTTCAACCCCTCTGTTCCCTTCATATGTCACCGGTATACTAAGTCTTTTTCTCCATCCCTCTTACTCACAACTTTTCCTCTATATCTTTTGAGACGCCACGTTTCTGAATCGTATATTAAGACTGTCAGAACACAATGAATGTATATATATATTTTTTTTAGTTAGAGGGGCAGGCTATAGGCTAGACATTGCTATCATTTTTTTTGCCCATCCTTATTCGGATTTATTTTCGTGGGCTGGTTTGCACTCTAGTCTTTGGTATGTATATTTCTTTGTTTCAAGTGTCTTTGATAATAATTTCTTCATCCTGTCAACCGGTTATTGAACATTACCATCGTTGTCTTCACGTCAGTGTGTTTAATCTTACTTAAAACTACAAAACAAGGTAATGTAAAAGATCAAAACATCTTCTATCATTTTATTCATAATCTGTAAATACACTATGCAATACAGTAAGAAGATAAAAATAAATAAATAAAGACACACAAGCTAAATATCTCCTTCATCAGTCCGTCCTTCTCGTTCTTGTTCAGCATCACAAATCGTCGTGCGTCGTGGCGTTCTTCTCTAGTGTTGCTGCGTCGTTCTTCTCGTTTTCGGCGTGTGATGTTGCTGCGTCGTTCTTCTTAGCGGCGCGGAGTACTGTTGCTGTGTTCTTCTTCTCAGCGGCGCGGAGTACTGATGATGTGTTCTTCTTCCCAGCGGCGCGGAATACTGTTGCTGTGTTCTTCTTCTCAGCGGCGCGGAGTACTGATGATGTGTTCTTCTTCTCAGCGGCGCGGAGTACTGTTGCTGTGTTCTTCTTCTCAGCGACACGGAATACTGCTGGTGTGTTCTTCTTCCCAGCGGCGCGGAGTACTGTTGCTGTGTTCTTCTTCCCAGCGGCGCGGAGTACTGTTGCTGTGTTCTTCTTCTCAGCGGCGCGGAGTACTGTTGCTGTGTTCTTCTCAGCGGCGCGGAATACTGCTGGTGTGTTCTTCTCAGCGGCGCGGAGTACTGTTGCTGTGTTCTCAGCGGCGCGGCATCCTGCTGGTGGGTTCTTCTCAGCGGCGCGGAATACTGCTGGTGTGTTCTTCTCAGCGGCGCGGAGTACTGTTGCTGTGTTCTCAGCGGCGCGGAATACTGCTGGTGTGTTCTCAGCGGCGCGGAATACTGCTGGTGTGTTCTTCTCAGCGGCGCGGAATACTGCTGGTGTGTTCTTCTCAGCGGCGCGGAGTACTGTTGCTGTGTTCTCAGCGGCGCGGAATACTGCTGGTGTGTTCTTCTCAGCGGCGCGGAGTACTGTTGCTGTGTTCTTCTTCTCAGCGGCGCGGAGTACTGTTGCTGTGTTCTTCTTCTCAGCGGCGCGGAGTACTGTTGCTGTGTTCTTCTTCTCAGCGGCGCGGAGTACTGTTGCTGTGTTCTTCTTCTCAGCGGCGCGGAGTACTGTTGCTGTGTTCTTCTTCTCAGCGGCGCGGAGTACTGTTGCTGTGTTCTTCTTCTCAGCGGCGCGGAGTACTGTTGCTGCGTTGTTCTTCCCAGCGGCGCGGAGTACTGTTGCTGTGTTCTTCTCAGCGGCGCGGAGTACTGTTGCTGTGTTCTTCTTCTCAGCGGCGCGGAGTACTGTTGACGTGTTCTTCTCAGCGGCGCGGAGTACTGTTGCTGTGTTCTTCTTCTCAGCGGCGCGGAGTACTGTTGCTGTGTTCTTCTTCTCAGCGGCGCGGAGTACTGTTGACGTGTTCTTCTTCTCAGCGGCGCGGAGTACTGTTGCTGCGTTGTTCTCAGCGGCGCGGAGTACTGTTGCGTCGTTCTTCTTCTCAGCGGTGGGGGGTGCTGCTGCGTCGTTCTTCAGGCTGCCTTTCTCCATGTGCGTATGGCTCGATGGTTTGTATGAGGGCAAGGAGTCGCCGTTCTCCATCACCGGCGCAAAGCCACCCATGAAACTGCCATTCAGCCCATGCACCAGACTGCCTTTGTTCTTGGTGATCCACTCGGCGAAGGTCATATTGTTCGTGTGTTGTCTCGCTGCGTCCTTCTTCAAGCTGCCTTTATCCTGTGCGTGACCCGATGGAAGATGTTGTGCTGTTGGGTCGTTCTTCAGTGCGTTTCCCCAACTGAGGATCCAATCAGCGATGCGCATTACGACCTTCCTCATGTGGATGGGATGCTCCGCTGCTTTGTCGTTCTCGTTCTTGTTTATTTCGTTCTGCGGAGCGACCCGTTCCTTCTTCAGGGCGGAGTGCAGGGCTTTCTCTCTCGTATCCCTCTTATTGTTGTGGGAGGCGGAGGTCAGTCTCGGCGTCATCAGCTCTCCACCTTCCACATCTTCCCACTTTTCTGTCTCCACATTAACACTGTGACGCGAGACTCTGTTCATGCTCTTGTAAGATATCGAGGTAGCCGGTCTGCAGAGTCCAATTACGGTGGCCAAGACGACGAGGATGATGACCGCCTTCACTGCCTTACCCATGGCGGCGGTGGAGAGCGCGGCGTGTTGAGGAAGAGGATGAGTGGGTTACTGTTTCCGTTCCCCAAATCTTCCCCTTATATACACGTCAGCTCCTTGCCCTTGCCACACCCGCCGCCCCTCCACCCACCTGACCTGACGCGTGGGGAGTGAAGGATCAGGTGTAGGTCATATCTGGTCCTCATATACTTAATCCGGTACCGCCCCGGCCTGCACTGCCCAACCCTGCCCCGCTCCGCCTCGCCCTCTATCGTGACCCGACTTAGCGCTACCTGCCTGATCCTTCCCCGCCCTTGCAGTGATTGAGAAGGGGGTCAGGTGTTACTTCTGGCTGTGAGGTCCAACGATCGTCTGTATGGTGCAATGAAGTTAATGAACCTAAACTATTTTTCCATGTCACCTGTATGTATCCATTATTATTATTATTATTATTATTATTATTATTATTATTATTATTATTATTATTATTATTATTATCATCATCATTATCATTATTCTTTTCTCTTTGGTGTGAATATGTATTTTTTTTTCAGTTTGCTTCATGGCAGAAAATAATAAACAAAATATAAATCATAACATATCACAGAATTAACTACCACTGTTATTGTTGCTGTTATTATTATTATCATTATTATTATTATTACTATTATCAATATTATTCATGTTCACATATTATTAAGTCAAGGTAGTGACCAGCAACCATCTTCTCCAACCTCACATAATCAATGGTCTCAATCACACACAGCCTTCACCAACGCAAGCTCTTCCAGTACAAACATAAACGTACCCACGGCGTCTCTGTACTCTAGTATTATAACGTCACTCATGGAACCAGCTCGTACCATTCCCCTGCTTCATAACCCCAGAAATCATTTACACCTAAACTAAACAGCAGCTCCAGTGTCTTCCAGCTTGGGGTGACCTTTGGCGTGGGTTGAGTGTGCAAAGGCAGCTCAGTGCTCGAGGCAGGCCCAAGGGAGGGTGTCCGTTGTTCCTGAGATTCGTAAGGCCATTAACAAGTAGTCTGTCTCCATTCTGACCAAACAATTAGGGTGTAAGGAAAGAGGCTCACGATAACTGCAGGGAATATATAAAAAAAGAAAAGAAATACATATGCAGCAATAACGAATCTGAAATCAACAAGAAAACACATAAAAAACAACAAAATAAGATAATCGTAGGCCGCAGCACCACTAATCGGCGTTTCATGGCCTTAAGATCACGCCTCCCCCCCCCCCCCCACACACACACACGCAAAAAAAAAAAACTAATATATGAAAATGAAAAAAAATGTTCTCTGTTCCTGAGTGACGCAAGGCCAAAAATCAGTAGTCTTTCTCTCAATTCAGACCAGGCAGGTTGTACTCGTTAGGCAGAAGAGGGGGAGGAGGGATGATGGGATTAACGAGAAGTACTTACCCATCCCACAAGGAAAACATAATTAACAATAAATATAAGCAAACAAATTAAGATACTCGTGCACCGCAGCATCACTAATCGGCGTTTCATGGCCTCAGGACTACGCCCCAAAAAGTAAACGAATATAGGAGGAAAAACTGCGCTCTCGGCTGGGGATAAAAGGCGACCCGCGCGGTGACTGATTCGCTCATACAGCCAGACGCCCAGACACAGCGCACACACATCGTCGCCTCCTCGCCTCGCAGAATGGATCCTCCTCAAGCCCCCAGGAACAGAAAGATGACGAAAAAGGAGGAGAAAAAGGGGAGGGGCGCGAGAAACTGTTGCGTGGCCCTGTCCGTCTTCTTCGTGCTGCTCATCGCCATATACAAATACCTAATAATGGAAGCCTTCCTGGTCCACCGCATCGACTGGGGGGACATCGCTGACCAGCGCCAACAAATGAACACGGACCCGTACAAGATCTTGAGGGAGCACTACCCATTCTTGCCCGAGACGGCAGACGGGGAGGGGCATCATGGCCTACGTCGCGGAGCATCGGGAGGAGGCGCGGAAGGTGGAGGCCAAGAGGAAGGTGACTTGGGAGGATGCGGACACGATCGTGAAACTAACGCAGAGCAACAAGTTCATATACGACAGGATGGCGCCCATGATGGAGGCCTACACGGGCGAGAAGGACCACTTCCTCCTCAACGACAAGAACTACACGGCGCTGGAGAACGCGATCAAGAAGGCGTCGGAGAAGGAGCCGCAAAAGATTCACAAGATTCTAAACGGCGAATGCTTATATGTTTGTGGCTGTTTGGGTATGGTACGAACAAGTTGTCTGTTACTCTTATTGTTATTGAACGTATAAGATAAGGTTAAGGAAGAAAGTACTTGGACATATGTGTCGGGGATGTGTTTGTCTATTTATTTGTTTACGTTTGTTTGCTTCGTTGAGATAAATAAAACGAGAAAAAAAATCACCTTATCAATTCCTCTGTGTATGGGAGAAAGTGAAGATCGGAGAGGAGGAGGATGGAACATAATAATAATAAGTGAAGGAGACGGAAAGGGCGGGATGGTTGAGAGGAAAGGAAGGATTGGAGGGAGGAAAGAGGGATGTGAGGGACAAAAAGGAAGGAAGGATGAGAGGAGCAAAGGAAACAGGCAAACAGGGAGAGAGAGACAGGCAGACGGACGAACAGAAGAAAGAAGCAAATACACGCATTAAAAAAAGTCCCTGAAAATAATAATAACTTGTGCATTGATGTGTGTGTGTGTGTGTGTTACCAGGACGGTAACCAACAAAAGTGCAGAGGTCATCCTCAGACTCTATCTAGCGTTAGTTAGGCCACACTTACGTAGATTATGCTGTCCAGTTTTGGTGCCCACACTACAGAATGGACATCAACTTGCTAGAATCAGTTCAGAGGAGGATGACCAAGATGATTCAGGGGCTGAGGAACCTCCCATATCAAGATAGGCTGAAACATATCAACTTACATTCACTTGAAAGATGAAGAGTGTGGGGGAGATCTGATAGAAGTATTCAAATGGGTCAAGGGTTACAACAAAGGCGATAAAGTAAAGTACTGAGAATTAGCCAGCAGGATAGAACATGCAGTAATGGATTTAAATAAGAAAAGTATAGATTTATGAGGGAAACAGGCAGGCATTGGTTTAGTAATAGGGTGGTGGGGGAATGGAATAGACTCAGCAATCACATAGTGACTGCAGGGACGATAGCTTGTTTTAAGAGTCGACTTGATAGCTACATGGACGAGGATGACAGGTGGTAGTTGGGGGGAGTCTGAAGCTGCCTTGTGTAGGCCATTAGGCCTATTGCAGTCTCCCTACGTTTTGTGTGTGTGTGTGTGTGTGTGTGTGTGTGTGTGTGTGTGTGTGTGTGTGTTTCATGGCCTCAAGATCATGCCCCCCCCCCCCCCCTCACAAAAAAAATGAAAACTAATATATGAAAATGAAAAAAAAAAGTTCTGTTCCTGAGTGACGCAAGGCCAAAAATCAGTAGTCTTTCTGTCAATTCAGACCAGGCAGATTATACTCGTTAGGCAGAAGAGGGGGAGGAGGGATGATGGGATTAACGAGAAGTACTTACCCATCCCACAAGGAAAACATAATTAACAATAAATATAAGCAAACAAAATAAGATACTCGTGCACCGCAGCATCACTAATCGGCGTTTCATGGCCTCAGGACCATGCCCCCAAAAGTAAACGAGAATAAGGAGGAAAAACTGTGCTCTCGGCTGGAGATAAAAGGCGACCCGCGCGGTGATTCCCTCATACAGCGAGACGCCCAGCCACAGCGCACATACATCGCCGCTTCGCCCCGCAGAATGGATCCTCGTCACCCCAGAGTCAGAAAGATGACGAAAAAGGAGAAGAAGGAGGGGAGGGGCGCGAGAAACTGTTGCGTGGCCATCTCCGTCTTCTTTGTGCTGCTCATCGCCATGTACACATACCTAATAATTGAAACCTTCGTGGTCCGCCGCATCGACTGGGAGGACATCGTTGACGACGGCCAGCGCCAAAAAATGAACAATGACACGTTCAAGATCTTGAGGAAGTACTACCCCAACATGCCCGAGCACCTGTTCGAGACGGCGGACAGGGAGGGCATCATGGCCTACATCGCGGAGCATCGGGAGGAGGCTCGGGAGGTGGAGGCCAAGAGGAAGGTGACTTGGGAGGATGCGGACACGATCGTGAAACTAACGCAGAACAACAAGTTCATATACAGGGTGGGGCAAATCAAATGCCCGAGTTTTGATAGGCTATTAGGAAAAGTAAAACAATACTTACAGAATTATTTTTTGTTTTATTCGAATCAGTATACAATGCCGTTTGTGTGATCACTTTTTGAAGATGGCATCAGGAAGATGGTGGCCATCTGTAGCGATGCACTGTTGAAGGCGATGTCTGAAGTTTTCTGCTGCTCTTCGGCACATCTCAAGTGGTATTGCCGCTATTTCCTCCCGAATTCGCATCTTCAGTTCTTCCAAATTGTGTGGCCGACTTCTGAACACTTTCTCCTTCAGATATCCCCACAGGAAGAAGTCGCAAATGCTCAAATCAGGTGAGCGTGGGGGCCACTCGACATCACCCCTCCGAGAGACCAGGCGTGCCGGGAACATCTGTCGCAATTTGACCATTACAACTTGAGCAGTGTGGGCTGTTGCTCCATCTTGTTGGAACCAGATGTCTCCCAAATTTGTTTCCTCACTTAATTCTTCCAATTTCGGTTCAAAAAAGTCTTCCAACATCGCAAGATAACGTTCAGAGTTGATGGTGACAGATCTTCCATCCTCCTCAAAGAAATAAGGCCCAATTACCCCAAATTTGGAAACTGCACACCAAACAGTAACTTTAGGGGCATGGAGCGGTCTCTGGTGAAGTTCTCTTGGGTTGTTTTCAGCCCAATAGCGATAATTTTGCTTATTCACGTTTCCAGAAAGGTGGAAGTGGGCCTCGTCACTGCTGAAAAAAGTTGACGGTTCGGGGATGCGGTTCAACATTTCCTGGCAGCAATTCCTGCGATTTTCAAAGTCAGTAGGCTTCAATTCTTGAACAATCATTATTTTGTATGGATGGAACGATAAATCGTAACGCAATATCCGCCTGAAAGATCGGTTAGATATGGCCAATGCAAGTGAATGCTTCCGGGCAGAGCGTGTTGGTGACTGTTCCACAGCTGCTTTAACTAAGGCCACATTTTCTGGCGTTCTTACCGTTTTTGGTCTTCCATTACCCCTAGGTCTTCTTGTGGAACCAGTTTCTTCCAATGCTTCAATCCAACGCCTGATTGCCTTGCCATCAGGGATGGGACCATGACGTGGAATGTTGAAGTGCAGGCGGAAGGAGCGCTGAGTGGCGACGACAGAACGGCCATTTTCGAGAAACGTGCGCACTGCAAAGCCGCGATGTTCTCCCGACCAAGGCATGGCTGCTTCTGAAAACGGCGGTGTTTGTTGGTCGCAACGAGACCACACACATCTTACCATCATCACTACAGCCGTTGCTCGCGCCTTTCAAAACTCGGGCATTTGATTTGCCCCACCCTGTACGACAGGATGGCGCCCATGATGGAGGCCTACACGGGCGAGAAGGACCACTTCCTCCTCAACGACAAGAACTACACGGCGCTGGAGAACGCGATCAAGAAGGCGTCGGAGAAGGAGCCGCAGAAGGAGAAGATTCGCAAGATGATGAACGGCGAATGAGTGTGTGTGTGTGTGTGTGTGTGTGTGTGTGTGTGTGTTATATCCAGCGAGTTGTCTGTTATTGTTTTTGCATACATAAAATCATGTACTCAATTACTTACTCTCTTTGGTTAAGGAAGAAAATACTTGGACTTATATGTCGGGAATGCGATTGTCTATTTATTTGTTTACGTTTGTTTGCTTCGTTGAGATAAATAAACCGAGAGAAAAAACACCTTATCAATTCCTCTGTGTATGGGAGAAAGTGAAGATCGGAGAGGAGGAGGATGGAACATAATAATAATAAGTGAAGGAGACGGAAAGGGCGGGATGGTTGAGAGGAGGAAGAGAGATGCTAAGGATTGGAGGGAGGAAAGAGGGATGTGAGGGACAAAAAGGAAGGAAGGATGAGAGGAGCAAAGGAAACAGGCAAACATGGAGAGAGAGACAGACAGACGGACGAACAGAAGAAAGAAGCAAATACACGCATTAAAAAAAGGATAAAGAAAAGGAAAAAATAATGAAACAAATGACAGATAAAAGTTGTGTTTCTGGGGTGTGTCTAGTGTGTTATTTTACCACCTCAGTGTGTGTTGTAGTACTAAGACTCAGGGAATAGACGAGAGAGAGAGAGAGAGAGAGAGAGAGAGAGAGAGAGAGAGAGAGAGAGAGAGAGAGAGAGAGAGAGAGAGAGAGAGAGAGAGAGAGAGAGAGAGAGAGAGAGAGAGAGAGAGAGAGAGAGAGAGAGAGAGAGAGAGAGAGAGAGAGAGAGAGAGAGAGAGAGAGAGAGAGAGAGAGAGAGAGAGAGAGAGAGAGAGAGAGAGAGAGAGAGAGAGAGAGAGAGAGAGAGAGAGAGAGAGAGAGAGAGAGAGAGAGAGAGAGAGAGATCCCCAGCGGCGGGCCGTTGCCCGCTCATCAACATATATGTACACATTTACAATATGTAAGATGTAAAAATAAAGAAAGAAGAAAAGAGAGAGAGAGAGAGAGAGAGAGAGAGAGAGAGAGAGAGAGAGAGAGAGAGAGAGAGAGAGAGAGAGAGAGAGAGAGAGAGAGAGAGAATAAAAAGAACTAATACATAATACAAGTCTCCCATTACAAAGTCCCTGAAAATAATAATAACTTGTGCATTGGTGTGTGTGTGTGTGTGTGTGTGTGTGTGTGTGTGTGTGTGTGTGTGTGTGTGTGTGTGTGTTAACAGGACGGTAACCAACAAAAGTGCAGAGGTCATCCTCAGACTCTATCTAGCGTTAGTTAGGCCGCACTTACGTAGATTATGCTGTCCAGTTTTGGTGCCCACACTACAGAATGGACATCAACTTGCTAGAATCAGTTCAGAGGAGGATGACCAAGAAGACTCAGGGGCTGAGGAACCTCCCATATCAAGATAGGCTGAAACATATCAACTTACAATCACTTGAAAGACGAAGAGTGCGGGGGAGATCTGATAGAAGTATTCAAATGGGTCAAGGGTTACAACAAAGGCGATAAAGTAAAGTACTGGGAATTAGCCAGCAGGATAGAACACGCAGTAATGGATTTAAATAAGAAAAGTATAGATTTATGAGGGAAACAGGCAGGCATTGGTTTAGTAATAGGGTGGTGGGGGAATGGAATAGACTCAGCAATCACATAGTGAGTGCAGGGACGATAGCCTGTTTCAAGAGTAGACTTGATAGCTACATGGACGAGGATGACAGGTGGTAGTGGGGGGGGAATCTGGAGCTGCCTTGTGTGTGTGTGTGTGTGTGTGTGTGTGTGTGTGTGTGTGTGTGTGTGTGTGTGTGTGTGTGTTTCATGTGCGTTTCATGGCCTCAAGATCATGCCCCCCCCAAAAAAAAAGTAAACTAATATATGAAAAAAAAAAAAAGTTCTGTTCCTGAGTGACGCAAGGCCAAAAATCAGTAGTCTTTCTCTCAATTCAGACCAGGCAGATTATACTCGTTAGGCAGAAGAGGGGGAGGAGGGATGATGGGATTAACGAGAAGTACTTACCTATCCCACAAGGAAAACATAATTAACAATAAATATAAGCAAACAAAATAAGATACTCGTGCACCGCAGCATCACTAATCGGCGTTTCATGGCCTCAGGACCACGCCCCCCAAAGTAAACGAGTGTAGGAGGAAAAACTGCGCTCTCGGCTGGGGATAAAAGGCGACCCGCGCGGTGATTCCCTCATACAGCGAGACGCCCAGCCACAGCGCACACACATCTCCTCCTCGCCCTGCAGAATGGATCCTCGTCAAGACCCCAAGAACAGAAAGATGACGGAAAAGGGAAAGGGAAAGGGTGCGAGAAGCTGTTGCGTGGCTCTGTCCTTCCTCTTAGTGCTGCTCATCGCCATGTACACATTCCTAATAATCGAAGCCTTCGTGGCCCGCCGCATCGACTGGAGGGACATCGGTGACGACGGCCAGCGCCAAAAAATGAACAATGCCACGTTCAAGATCTTGAGGGAGTACTACCCCAACATGCCCGAGCACCTGTTCGAGACGGCGGACAGGGAGGGCATCATGGCCTACGTCGCGGAGCATCGGGAGGAAGCGCGGGAGGTGGAGGCCAAGAGGAAGGTGACTTGGGAGGATGCGGACACGATCGTGAAACTAACGCAGAACAACAAGTTCATATACGACAGGATGGCGCCCATGATGGAGGCCTACACGGGCGAGAAGGACCACTTCCTCCTCAACGACAAGAACTACACGGCGCTGGAGAACGCGATCAAGAAGGCGTCGGAGAAGGAGCCGCAGAAGGAGAAGATTCGCAAGATGATGAACGGCGAATGAGTGTGTGTGTGTGTGTGTGTTATATCCAGCAAGTTGTC